>NC_037680.1:4764710-4980180 GCF_003255815.1 Theropithecus gelada
TATATATATATATATATATATATATATATATATATATATATATATATGTATGCAATAGACTGAAGGGCAAAGTGTTCATCTATTCTTCTAGAACAATGTTTTTGCCACATTGGCTGAACATTGAAATTGCCTGGGGAGTTTTTAAAAGATCAGATGTCCTGATCATATCACAAGTCAATTAAATCAGAATTTTTTTGGCATGTGGCCAGTTGCTATAATTAAAAAAAAATTCCTCAAGTAGTTTCAGTGGGCAGCCATAGTTAAGAACTACTGTTCTATAATCAATGGTTCTGAAACCTGTGTACCTGTGTACCTATGAGAATCGTAAGTGGAGTGTTGTAAAATTGTACATACTCAGTAGCCCCGGTTCCAGGCTCTGTGTAGTAAAGTTATATGGAGATAGGTTTCAGGTAGATACAGGATTACAGGTGTTACCTGTAATCACCCTGTCATGCTATCAAATACTACATCTGACTGTAGATGTATATAGAATGAATAAGATCTAGTATTTGAGAGCACAGCATGGTAATTACAGTCAATGATAATTTCATGTTCATTTAAAAGTAACTAGAAGTGTATAATTAGAATGTTTGTAATACAAAGAAATGATAAATGCCTGATGTGATTATTATCCATCATATGCCTGTATCAAAGTAACCCATGTATCCCATAAATATATACACCTATTCACCCAGAAAAATGATAAAGAAATTAAAAAAATTTCAAAAGGGAATGGTCCATAGATGAAATGAGCTCTCTCTGTAGGTAGTAATTAAGAAGAGTGACCATTTGCAGGGGCACTGCCAAAATATGTTTTAAGTGGGCACGAGTATTAGCCCTGCTGTCCCTAGGAATTTGTCCGTCTCATCTGGCAGTATACTCTCATTAGAAAACTAGTTATTCCCAATACCTGTTGTATTAGGGTTCTCTAGAGGAACAGAACTAATAGGGTATATGTATGTATGAAAGTGAGTTTATTAAGGAGAACTGACTCACATAATCATAAGTCCCACGATAGGCTGTCTGAAAGTTGAGGAGCAAGGAAGCTAGTCCCTAAACCTCAAAAACAGACAGTGCATCCTTCCGTCTGTGGCCGAAGGCCCTAGAGCCCCTAGAAACCACTACTGTAAATCCAAGAGTCCAAAAGCCAAAGAACTTGGAGTTTGATGTTCGAAGGCAGGAAGCATCCAGCACAGGAGAAAGAAGAAGTCCAGAAGACTCAGCAAGTCTGCAGATTTCACCTCCTTCTGCCTGCTTTTTCTGGCCACACTGGCAGTTGAAGGAATGGTGCCCACCCAGATTAAGGGTAGGTCTGCCTCTCCTAGCCCACTGACTAAGATGTTAATCTCCTTTGGCAACACCCTCACAGAAACACTTAGAAACAATACTTTGCATCCTTCAATCCAATTAAGTTGACACTCAATATTAACCATCACAAGTCTACCCCTTGTCAATTTGAACCCATACATATCTCCTGAAATAACATATAATTTTCAAATAAGGAAAACAAGGTCATAATTATGCCTCACATAAAAACAGCTATTCTTTGTACTAAAAGAATTAGTGTGCTAATCCTTCCCCTAAATGGTATTATGTAAAGATAACAACACTTAAATTGTGATGCAGAGTCAATAAATCTGTTTTTCTTTTGGAGATGGAGTCTTGCTCCGTCACCCAGGCTGGAGTGCAGGGGCGTGATCTCGGCTCACTGCAAGCTCTGCCTCCCAGGTTTACGCCATTCTCCTACCTCAGCCTCCCCAACAGCTGGGACCACAGATGCATGCTGCCAGGCCTGGTTGATTTTTTTGTATTTTTAGTAGAGACGGGGTTTCACTGTGTTAACCTCCTGACCTCATGATCTGCCCGTCTTGGCCTCCCAAAGTGCTGGGATTACAGGCGTGAGCCACCGCACCCGGCCAGAGTCAATAAATCTTATGTCACATAATAAAGGAAAAATAAAATAAAATAAAATAAAGACATTTTCTTAGTACTAGTGTATACATGTGTTGTGTATACATGCACAAACATATATTTAACAAAGGAGGAAATACTCATGACAATTACAGTCCTTGTTGCTGCAACTGGTCACATGATTGTAGCTGTTATTGATGACTACCTTTTTCTACTACCCATTCTGCATTCCCTTTGTCTTCAGCAAACATCCTTCAGCTAGATGTGGTTTTTTACCTGATGGGGTGATCCTGAAGGGTCTGGGCCATTTGTAGTTCTGCCAAGATTAGATTGTTGTAGTTTCCCATGGATCTTAATCACAGGGCATGGTAATATTAAGAGACGCCCAAAGAGATCTCCTATATTCCATGCACCCTCTTCCTTACCTCCAATGTGGAGTAGTAAACTGATTTCATCTTGATAGTCCATGTCACCCCAGCCAACACTGTAACTCCTTTTTTAGCCTGTTGACTTAGAGGTAGGAAGAGCACAAAGTGGCCAGGTGGCAATCTTAATTTCCAGTTTAATGAAATTATTGTTGTGTCTCCTGGTGGCAGTATTCCTCCCTCGGAAACTAAGACCTTTAGGCCAGCAGAATATAATGTCACAGGAACAGGAAGCAAAAATTTTTCTAGGGGGTCACTAAGGGTAATGGTGAGTGGTGCCACTTCTACTTCTACCCCTTGATTCCTGGACCAATGAATCTTGGCTATGGGAGAAACAGTACCGTATATTGAACGCTGATTCAGGGCATATACAGCCTTCTGGAAAACTTTGCCCCAGCTCTGCAAAGTACTGTCACCTAGTTGGCATTTTAATTGTGACCTCACAAGGCCACTCCACTGTTCTATCAATCCAACTGTTTCACGGTGATGGGAAACGCCAGTGAATTCCTTGAGCATGAGCTCACTGCCACACATCTTTGGTCATAAAGTGAATGCCTTTGTCAGAGACAATGTTGTGTGGAATACCATGATTGCTGGATAAGGCATTCCATAAGTCCATGGCTGGTAGTCTTGGGCAAAAGCATTGCATGGAGAATAGGCAAACCAATATACACAGTAAGTGTCTATTCTGGTGAGGACAAACTTATCTCTTTTCCATGATGAAAGTGGTCCAATATAATCAACCTACCACCAAGTAGCTGACCGATTATTTCAAGGAATAATGCTGTATTGAGGGCTCAGTGTTGGTCTCTGTCGCTTGCAAATTGAGCACTCAACAGTGGTCATAGTCAGTCAGACTTGATGAATGGAAGTCCATGTCACTGAGCCCATGTGGAAACTTCCATCCCTGCCACCATGGCTACTTTGTTCATGGGCCCATGGGAGAATGACAGGGGTGGCTGGAAAAAGAGGCTGAATGGTGTCCACAGAATGAGTCATCGTATGCACTTGATTATGAAAATCCTTCTCCACTGAGGTCACCCTTTAGTGAGCATTCATGTGAGATACAAATATTGTATTAGTCTGTTCTCACACTGATAATAAAGATATACCCAGGACTGACCTCATAATCGTGACTGAAGGCAAATGAGGAACAAAGTCACATCTGACATGGCCGCAGGCAACACAGTGTGTGCAGGAGAACTCCCCTTTATAAAACCATCACACCTCATGAGACTTATGAGAACAGCAGGGGAAAGACTAGTCCCCATGATTCAATTACCTCCCACTGGGTCTCCCACAACACGTGAGAATTATGGGAGCTACAATTCAAGGAGAGATTTGGTTCGGAACACAGCCAAACCATATCATTCCTCACCTGCCTCTCCCAAGTCTCATGTCCTCACATTTCAAAACCAATCATGCCTTCCCAACAGTCCCCCAGAGCTTTAACTCATTTCAGCATTAGCTCAAAAGTCCATAGTCCAGGGCCTCATCTGAGACAAGGCAAGCCCCTTCCACCTATGAGCCTGTAAAATCAAAAGCAAGTTGGTCACTTCCTAGATACAATGGGGGCACAGGCATTGGGTAAATACATCCATTCCAAGTGGGGGAAATTGGCCAAAACGAAGGGGCTACAGACCCATGCAAATACAAAATCTAGCAGGGCAATTAATCTGAAAGTTCCAAAATGATCTCCTTTGACTCCATGTCTCACCACCAGGTCATGCTGATGCCACAGGTGGGTTCCCATGGTCTTGAGAAGCTCCACTCCTGTGACTTTGCAAGGTAAAGCCCAACTCCTGGCTGCTTTCATGGACTGGTGTTGAGCGTCTGTGGCTTTTCAGGGTACATTGTGCAAGCTGTAGATGGATTGACCATTCTGGGGTCTGGAGGATGGTGGCCCTCTTCTCACCACTCCACTAGGCAGTGTTCCAGTGGGGACTCTGTGTGGGAGCTTGCACTCCATATTTCCCTTCTGTACTGCCCTAGCAGAGGTTCTCCATGAGGGTTCTGCTCTGCAGCACACCTTTGCCTGGACATTCAGGTGTTTCCATATATCTTTTAAAATCTAGGTGGAGGTTTCCAAACCCCAGTTCTTGACTTCTGTGCACCCACAAGGCCAACATCACATGTAAGTCATCAGGACTTGGGGCTTACACCCTCTGTAGCAACAGCCTAAGGTGTATGTTGGCCCTTTTTAGTCATGGCTGAAGCTGAAGGAGCTGGGAAATAGGGCACCATATCCCAAGGTAGAATAGAGCAGGGGAGTCCCTGGGCCTGGCCGACAAGGGAGGTCCCCAAGGCCTCCAGGCCTATGATGGGAGGGGCTTTTGTGAAAGTTTCTGATATGTCCTGGAGACATTTTCCCCATTGCCTTGGTGATTAATATTCAGCTCCTCATTACTTCTGAAAATTTCTGCAGCCTGCTTGAAAATGAGTTTTTGTTATCTATCACATTGTCAGGCTGCACATTTTCCAAACTTTTATACTCTACTTCCTCATGAATGCTTTGCCACTTAGAAATGTCTTCTTCCAGATTACCTAAATCATCTCTCTCACAAATTTCTGCAAACCTCTAGGATGGAATCAAAATGCCACCAGTCTTTTTGCATAGCAAAAGTGACTTTTATTCCGGTTCCCAACAAGTTCTTCACCTTCATTTGAGAGCACCACAGCCTGGATTTCATTGTTCATATCACTGTCAGCATTTTGGTCAAAGCTGTTCAATGAGTCTCTAGGAAATGCCAAACTTTTCCATGTCTTTCCGTCTTCTTCTGAGCCCTCCAAACTGTTTCAATCTCTGCCTGTTACCCAGTTGCAAAGTCACATTCACATTTTGGGGAATCTTTATAACAGCACCCCACTCCTCTTACCAATTTACTGTATTAATCTGTTCTCCAGCTGAGACTGGGTAATGTATAAAGAGAAGAGGTTTAATTGACTCACAGTTCCACATGTTTCAGGAGGTCTCAAGTCATGGCTGAAGGCAAATGAGGAGTAAAGTCATGTCTTACATGGTGGCAGGCAAGATAACATGTGCAGTTGAACCCCCCTTTATAAAACCATTAGATCTCATGAAACTTATTCACTAACATAAGAACAGCAGAGTAAAGACCTGCCCCCATGATTCAATTACCTCTCACTGGGTTTCTCCCACGACACATGAGAATTATGGGAGCTCCAATTCAAGATTTGAGTGGGAACACAGTCAAACGATATCAAATATATTCAATTTTTGACCACTTAGAGATGTGAGTCACTAAGACTCATATCCACATACCTCTTCTCCAAATTTCTTTGCCACTGATAATAGTTTACCTGTATCCCCAACCAAATCTCATCTTGAATTGCAGCTCCCATAATCCCCACAAGCGATGGGAGGGACCCGGTGGGAGGTAATTGAATCATGGGGCAGTTCCCCCATGCTATTCCTATTCTTGTGATAATGAGTACATTCTCATGAGATCTGATGGTTTTAGAAGGGGCTACCTTCTTTACTTGCCTCTCATTCTTCTCTTTGCTGTTGTCATGTGAAGAAGGATGTGTTTGCTTCCCCTTTCACCATAATTGATTGATTTCATCAAATTTCCAAGGCCTCCCCAACCATACTGAACTGTGTGTCAATTAAACCTCTTTCCTTTAAAAATTACCCATCTCAGGTATGTCTTTATTAGCAGTATGGGAACTGACTAATACAATCACCGATTTTCCAATCATGCTTCTTCCAAGTCCTTGACCATCCAGTCAAACCATTGGCTACAGCCCATGAATCAGTACATACTCATATACTTGGCCATTTCTTCTTCCATCTAAAATGCACAACCAGGTGCACTGATCAAAGTTCTGCCCACTGGGAATATTTATTGTCAACACTATCCTTCAGAGATATTCTAGAAAGGGGCTATAGTGTTGCAGCTGTCCGCTTTTGGCTGGTGCCTGCATATCATGCAGAACAATCTGTAAACCAGGCCGTAGTCTTCTCTTCCTCTGTTAACTGATCATGGGGAACTCCCCATGAGGCAGTCAGTGCAGGCTGGGGGAGAGAAGGCATGGTGGCAGGCGTGGAGACCATGGGCATTTGAGCCACTTCCTCGTGTAACTTCTTTGTGCCTCTGGACCTGCTTGAGCCCATTCACGTATATACAACTTCCATTGGATGATGGAATGCCGCTGTCCACACCCCACTTTATGGCTAGATAGGTCAGAAAGCACTCAGTTCATGACAGGCAGTTCAGGTTGCATGGTGACGTGATGACCCATCATCAAACATTCCATTTCTACCAAAGCTCACTGATAAGTCAAGAGCTGTCTCTCAAAAAGAGAGTAGGTATCTGCAGAAGATGGCAGGGCCTTGCTCCAAAATCCTAGAGGCCACTGCTGTGATTCAACTATGTGAGCCTGAAAAAGGCTCCAAACAGCATCCTTATCTGCCACTGACACTTCAAGTATCATTGGATATGCTGGGTCATATGGCCCAAGTGGCAGAGCAGCTTGCACAGCAGCCTGGACCTTTTGCAGAGCCTTCTCTTGTTCTGGACCCCACTCAAATTTGGCAGCCTTTGAGGTCACTCAATAAATGGACTGGAATAACACCCAAATGAGGAATGTATTGCCTCCATAATCCAAATGCGCATCTTATCCTTCATCTTAGAAGGAATATCTCGGCAGTCCTCACACCACTGAACCCTTAGAAATTTCACTGAAGTGAAAGTTCCCTGAATTTTAGTCAGACTTATTTTCCATACCATGGCACACAAACATCTTACCAGTAAGTCCAGTGTGTTTGATACTTCTTGCTCACTGGGTCCAATCAGCATCATGTCATCAATGTAATAAACCAGTGTGACATTTGTGGAAGGGAAAAGTGATCAAGATCTCTGCAAACAAGACATAAATATGGCATAAAGCCAGAGAGTTGATATACCCCTAAGGTAGGACAGTGAAGGTATATTGCTGGCCTTGTCAGCTGAAAGCAAATTGCTTCTGGTGGGCCTTGTGGACAGGAACGAAGAAAAAGGCATTTGCCAAATCAATGGCTGCATACCATGTACCAGGAAATGTGTCAATTTGTTCAAGCAATGAAACCACATCTGGCACAGCACCTGCAACTGGAGTCACCACTTGGTTAAGCTGAGGAAAGATAATCCACTGTCATTCTCCAAGATCCATCTCTCTTCCTCACAGGCCAAATAGGACAGTTGAAAGGGGATGTGTTGCGAATCACCTCTGCTATATCTTTCAAGTCCTTGATGGTGGCACTAATCTCCACAATCCATCCAGGATGTAATATTTTTCTTGATTTACTGTTTTTCTAGGTAGAGGTAGCTCTAATGGCTTCCATTTGGCCTTTCCCACCATAACAGCCCTCACCCTGCCAGTCAGGAAGCAAATGTGGTGATGCTAATTATGCATCCTGGCCCTGGGGAAATGACCACAGGATGAGTCCAGGGACCCACTGGACCCACTGCAAGTTGAACCTGAGCTAAAACTCCACTAATTACCTGACCTCCATAAACCCCTACTTTAACTGGAGGATCACAGTGACCTTTTAGGTCCCCAGGAATTAATGTCAGCTCAGAGCCAGTGTCCAGTAATCCTTGAAAGGTCTGATGATTTCCTTTTTCCCAATTCACAGTTTCCCTGATAAAAGGCTGGAGGTATCCTTGGGGAAGGATAGGAGAAAGATTAACAGTATACATTGTCAGTAGTAAGGTCCTTCCTCAAGGGGACCCAGCCTCTCCTTCATTCAAGGGCTTCTGGGTCTGTTAACTGGCTTAAGTCTGGAAATTGATTAAGGGGATGTAATTCTCTATTTATATAGTTAAAATTAGCCTTTTGTCCACTCAACCTGGAAGTTTCCTGCTTATACAAATTAAGTAAGAATGCAGTAGGCTTTCTATCCATTTCACTTGTAGAAACACTGTGATTAATTAGCCAATGCCAGAACTCTACATGAGTCAGGCTATTCTGATTGCTGGTTCGCCTCTGCTGTCCATTACGGTAACTATGCCCATCCTGCTTTGGATGGTTCAGTGCCTCCACTTGGCCACCTCAGGATCCAATTATTCCCATTGCATATAAGTTTTCTAATTGAACGACTGTGGTTCCCACTGTAAGACCTGGCATACAGAAAAGAGCAATCACAAAGCTCTTCCAGGATGCAGGTGTTCCTCTCACACATCTGTTTCACAAGGTTTTGGTGAAGGTTACGTCTTCTCGACACTCCCAGTTGGGGTGAGTAGGTCTAAAGTGACTAACCCACTCTAGCATTCCAGTCTCCCTAAGCCTTTGGAGCCCTTCCTCTACATGAAACCACGGGAAATCAGGCATTTCCAGTTCACTCACAGTTGGGAAATCTTTTGATTCACGTTTCAGCTAACCAAGCAAAGAAACTATTAGAACCTCTTTAACTCCCTGAGCTGCAACATTAAATGCAGAATCCCTGCTTAGTGGGTCCATATCAATAAGTTTAGCCTGACCCAATTTTATGTTCCTTCCACCATTATCCCACACCCTTAATACCCATTCCCAAGCCTGTTCTCCAGATTTCGGCTTATATAAGTCAGAAAACTCAAGCAGTTATTTTGGAGTGTAGCACACCTGCTTGTGGGTCACACTCTAAACCTCACTTCTAGGAGTCTGTCAGGACGTGAGTCCAGTTATAGGTTTAGAAGCAAACAGGGGTTTTGGGGGTGGGTCCTGAGGGTAATCAGTATTTTCCTGCCTGGCAACTGCCTCGGGGGGGCCATCACTGTTGCCTCAGGCAGTGCATGGTTAATACACTCAGACAAAGGTGGAAAGACTGATGGCAATGTGGGCGGGGGAGGGGATGTTGCAGCCATTGGGGGTGGGGAGGCTGTTTCCTCTAGGAAAAAGTCTCATCAGAGTTTACAAGCTCAGTGTCCCCAGCTTCATCAGGGTCCTCCCACACATCCCCATTCCAAGTTTCAGGGTGTCCCATTCTTTTTCAGTCAATGCCCTTACTTTAACAGTAGACACCTGGAGGGGCTGAGCATGCACCTTTCATTGCAGGTCAGCCACTTGAATGATAAGAGCTTGTGTCTGATTTGCCACAATTTCAGCCTGTTGTCTAAAGAGATAAGACTCTCACTCAGGACAATTTTAAAAATTTGAGGTTCTGTGTGCGCTTCTGGAACCAGAAGTTAGAATCCTTGGGCTCATGATTTTCTTTCATCACTTTGTCCAGTAAACATAGGAGCAACCAACCAACTTCATTATACTTCTTGATCCTCAACATATGGTCAAAGGTATTATGTATAGAGTCACTATCCTTTTTGCCTCTCAAGAGTGGTGAGTTAGGAGTATCAAATTCATCTACTTTGCATAACTCTCTAAATGGTTCATGCCAAGGACTATCAGTGTTTCCCATACTATTAGAAGTAGAGTCCTTAGCATATTGGGGTCTAATAAGATTAAGTAGCTAAACTAGAAACCCCAACTACAACGAATGAAAATTCTGTTCCTCTAGAACCACTCCTGGTACCAAAATCTGTACCAGTCAGGGTTCTCTAGAGGGACAGAACTAATAGTATATGTACATATTATATATATAAAATATATATATATGAAAGGGAGTTGATTAAGGAGAATTGACTCACAGGATCACAAGGTGAAGTCAAGTCCCACGATAGGCTGTCTACAAGTTGAGGAGCAAGGAAGCCAGTAGTGGATGTGTTCTAGGCCCCAAATCTTAAAAGTAAAGAAGTTGACAGTGCAGCTTTCAGTCTGTAGCCAAAGGCCCTAGAGCCCCTGGGAAACCACTACTGTTAAGTCCAGGAGTCCAAAAGCCAAAGAACTTGGAGTCTGATGTTTGAAGGCAGGAAGTGTCCAGCAAAGGAGAAAGATGAAGGCTGGAAGACTCAGCAAGTCTGCTCATTCCCTCTGCCCGCTTTTTCTGGCTGTGCTGGCAGCAGAGGGGATGGTGACCACCCAGGTTAAGGGTGGGTCTGCCTCTCCCCGTCCACTGACTCAGATGTTAATCTCCTCTAGCACCCTCACAGACATGCCCAGAAACAAGTCTTTGCATCCTTCAATCCAATCAAGTTGACACTTAATATTAACCATCACGCCTGGTGAGAAAGCCAGAGGCATCAGAAGAGCCAGTCCAGGCTAGGGATGAAGAGACACCTAGACAGTACTATCCTCCCTCAATGGCACTCTTCCATCAGAAGCTGTCTTCAGGAGGCATGTACACCCATGAGAGTACACCACTATGTACTCTGCTATCTTAAGCTCAGTTGTGGATTTTGGCATCCTTTAATTGCACTAAAAGAAATTTTACTATTTTTTTTCTTGCACAGAAAGTTTGGTGTTCTGTCAATCACTGTTATTCTTGGGACAAATACATAGTTGCACAGGGAAACTGGATGATGCCTTGAGGCAAAGAGCACAAGCAAATGTTGGAAGAATTTCAGACCTAAGGATGCCTTCACATTGAGAAGGAGGAAGGGTTCGGGAGTGGGATCTGTGAACTGATAATCAGAAACTGAAAGAAATACTGTGTATCTCAGGAGTCACCATAGTAGATGGACTTCAAATGAGGTCTACCTCCCTCAGTACCAAAGTCCCATCCTTCTACTAGAAGCTGCTTAGGGTCTGAGAACATAAACAATCCTTAATTCACTGCCAATAAGAGTGTATGTTAAAATCAACTTTCTCAAAATTTCCTGTATGCATTTTTCTGTATACACTTGCAATCCAGAAACCCTTATTTAGTTTTATATATGGTAACAGTCTAGAACTATCTTACCCATACAGAAATTAATATTTGGATTTATGGTATTTGTAAGTGGAAATATAGTATGTGTATAACAGAGTTATTTCAAAGATATTAAACTAAAGGCAGTTCTATAAAAATATTTTCTTTCAGTTATTTTTTTACATTGAAGATATAAAATATATAGAACTAAAGAGAGTTAATATTTGAGAAAATATATTTCTGAATTTGGAAATAGCTGTGTGAACCAATTCCATAAGGATTCCATTTATATTCCATGGGAGTATAAAAATGAAATAAAAGAATGTTATTAGTAATGATAGCGATATTAAACGCCACGTGCCATAAATCATAGCACATTAATGACTAATGTTCTGCAGTATCTTCCCCCATGTCATACTTGGAGTAGAACCAGTTTAAATGAAGGTAAAATATGAAGTATGTGCAATAATTACTGAACTTATTAGAAAAATAATTCAGCAATTTGAGAATTATTTAGAACATTATTTCAGATTCTTGCCAGTCTCTCCTCCAGTGAGTAGAAACATTGAGTCATTAGTACATATCTCCATAAAACTGATTAATTTTGATGGACAGGACTAATTTTATGGTTACCAATTTTGTGACGCCTCAAGTAAGCTGTTTCCATTAGGAAACTTGACTGCTTGAGGAGTCAGCTTCATTGTATTTTCTTTTCCTCCAACAATGAGGTTCAGGATTCTCAAGCTTCATCATCATTTATTACCAAATTACATTTTTCACTTTCTGTCCTCTTGCCTTATTATTTGTTATTCCTGATTCATGGCCAGTCTTAATGATTTCTTTAGTTCACCTTCCTCCAATCCTAACGAGATTTCCTGAGCTTATAAAAAGTTTTAAATTTGGTAAAATTTGTATAATTCTATACATACACACATGGCCTCATAATCCTAATTTCTCAATGAAGGACATTAAGAGGTCACAGAAAGAAGAGTCTTGAGCAAGACCCTGGGCTCCTGCACCAGCTAGGCTGGAACTGAGGAAGGATTCAATCATTGCTTTGCATTTGTACTCTAGAGTTTGGGTGATGTCCTGAGAAAGGTGGTAGAATTGGGTAGTGTTAGGGATTAAGAAGCACATTCGATTGTAAGAAAACAAAGTCTCTTTAATCTGCATGTTTTATTCCGAACAATTCTGAAAATTAGTAACACTGTCATTACTTGTTAATAAAGTGTGTCACTGGTGTCTGTGCTCAAACTCCGTGGCTTCAAAAAGTAAACAAAAAGTTATTTTGAAGATAAATTTACTTTCTATTTTTATATGTACCAGGTAACGAAGACATAGTTTAATTCTGTCTCCACAAACAACATGTAAAAGTGCATGAAATGGATAATAGGGGCTCTAGGTAGGTGAAAGATAAATCCATCTTCATTCAAAAAGTAATTAAACAACACAGTCTAATGGTAGACAGCAGACATATTAATCTCAGAGTTTATACATTGTCTCTCATAGCTAAGTTTCAGCAAAGTATGGGTCATTTAATTCAGTTTTCAGACTAACTTCATAAAAGAAAAATTGTCACAAATAATTATATCTTGATTATTTTTCAGTGATTCAGGTACATCCTCAATTTGAAATAATTTCTTAGGTATTAAGAAATTGTGGCACCTATAGCATACGTGTGTGTGTGTGTGTGAATGATGGGTTGAATATGGTTAACCATATATGTGTTCTATTTAGGAAAGAGACTATGTCTTCAACTGAATCTTCTACTAAGAGTAACGACAACGGTATCTGAATAACTACTGATGTCAATAATAGTGATGGTATTCTTAGGTTGTTGCAAAAATAACTGCCATTAATGGCAAAAAACTCAATTATTTTTGCAAAAACCTAACATGTATGTGTTGCAATTGATGTATCAGTAAACACTTAACAGAATATAACTTTTACAAACTAGAGAAACACAAAAGGTACAGGTTCCTAACTGTAATTTGCACCACTATTCACTCCAAAAAGGGTTGGTAAACATCCATGCCCAGTTATTAATGTTACAAAAAAGTTTTGCACCTGTGACAAACTTGTAATGCTTGGTAGATGCAAAAGTGAGACCCTTTCCAGAGACACACCTACAACCTGTTCATTATTGGATTCTCACAAGAAGAGCTCCAGTGATGAGGAACTCAGATAAAATAATAGTTACACAGTACACTAAGAAACAATCTTACGTAAATATGTATCAGCAGATCTCATAAAATAGGAGATTAGTCACTCCAAGATCCTGATATATTATTATAGCAATTTGTAAATGTATAAGAAAAACAATATTTAGGATACATAATACATTAAAGAAACCTAAAACTTTACAAAAATAACAGACTAAAATAGAATTAATACAGATGCAAAAATGAAAATAGTTGCAGTCATAGACTCAGTGGAGAGAGTAAACATCACATTTAACACTGTCACGAAAAATGCAAATTATAAAGAAGAGATGAAGGTATTTTGATGACTGACAGAACAGAAAGAATATGAGATGAATAATTTCTTAAATAAAATGCATTAACTTATGTAAGACTTCTATACTTAACTAAATTGTCATCTGTACTAGTAGAGAGTGCCAACACAGAAATTTAAGTGCCTTCAAGGGTGGGGAACATGAAACATAAGTCCTTACTAAGGGCTTGAATTCTGGTTGTTAAATATCTCAAAAGTAGCAGAGGTGATCACAGGTGATGAAAACAGGAAAAGCTGAAATCTGAATAAGCAATTAAGAACCCATATCCTTTCACCAGTTCTATGCAATCAGTTCTCTCCAGCTCCGGCAAAAAGCAGGACATTTATTTCTGCAAGGCCAATATTATTTCTTTCTTAAATACTTAATGGCGTTCAAAAAAGAAATCACGAAGCCTGTAGTCTATGTGTGTGTGTAAAATGTTTTTATTACAAATTCAATTTATTTACTAGATATGAGCTATTCTGATATTTTATTTCTTCCTGAGTTTTGATAACTTGCATTTTTCAAGGAATATGTCCATTTCATTAAAGCCATCAAACTTCTAGAACACATTTTATTTTTTTACAATATGCTCTTACTATCATTTATTAATATCTGTGACATTTGTAGTAATATCACTTCTGATATTTATAATTTGTGCTTTTTCTATTTATTCATCGATTAATCTTGCCAGGAGGTTATTGATTTTTAATAGTTTAAAAGAGCCCACAGGAGTTTGTCAAGGTTTGTTTCTTGTTTATTCTCCGTTTCTTTGATTGTGTAATTACTATTCCTTGCTTTCTGCTTACTTTGGGTTTAATTTGCCCTGCTCTTCTAGCTTTCTTAGGTAAAAACTTAGAAAACCGATTTTAAGCATTTTTTAAAAATTTTCTTACAAAGGCAATTAAAACTATAAACTTCTCTCTAAGCACTGCTTTAACTTTACCCCACCAACCTTTCTGTTTAAAATATGAGTTTTTCTTGTGATTTCTTATTGACCCATGGGATATTTAGAAGTGTGTTACATAATTAATATTTGGCACATTTCTGGGTACCTTATTGTTACTGATTTCTAATTTAAGGTTACCCTAGTCAGAGAAAACTCTTAAATTACAATCTTTGAAAGGTTACTGAGATTTGTTGTATGCTTAGCATATGGTCTATTCTATATACATTTGAAAAGAATGCATATTTTGCAATTGTGAGAATGGGACTTAATGATGCCAACTGAGTCGTGTTGATTGATGGTATTGTTCAGACCTCCTGTGTATTTACTAATTTGGCCTACTTTTTCTGTTGCTAATGGATGGTTATTAAAATCTCAGTATATGATTCTTTAGTTGCCCATTTATCCATTTAGTTCTGTAAGTTTACATTCTATTTATTTTGAAACTCTTCCTTTAAATGCATATTTAGATTTTTTGTCATCCTCATTAATTTTCTAATATATTTCTATTATCTAATACATTATATTATCATTATAAAATCATTCCTTTAACTATTATAATACTTTTTGTTTTGATGTCTACTTAGTAACTATATTACCTTTTCATGCTTCCTCTTTTCATGGAATGTATTTTGCCATATGCTTTTCTATGAACTGAGTAAGTCCTCTAACATTCATATGTTGAACTTTAATCACTATTGTGATCATATTAAATGGGGCCTGTAAGTGGGATTAGTGACCATATAAAATGGCTGAAGCAAAGTGACTAGGCCCCCTGTTTTGTACATTGTCTCTTTCATAATGCAAGGACACAATATTTAAGGCACCCTTCTTGAAGCAGAGACAGCAGTCCTGATTCTAAACCTTGATATTGGACTTTCCACCCCTCAAGACTGTGAGAAATAAAAGTCAATTGTTTATAAGGTACTTTGTCTCAGGTATTTTGTTATGTCATCACATATGGACTAAGACATGCTTCCTCTAACTTATTTGTGTATTTAAATTTACAGGGCATCTTAAGTAAACATCTGTGATTAAAGTCTTTTATTCCCAGTGTAATAATCTTCACCTTTTAATTACAAGTTCTTAATCCATTTACATGTTTGCTTTAGAGGCTACACTCACCTTTTCCATTTTCCCCTTCTGCTTTTCCTCTGATTCTTATTTTCTGCTTTTATTTAAATAATCAATTTTTTAAAGAATTTTATCTTCTCTCCTCTCGTCTCCTAAACTACACCACCTTTTATTGTACGTTTGTTTATAGGTGAACATACATTTTCCTAACATGTTTGAAAGAATTCCCCAGTTAAGGTATCTAGGCCTATAGTTTTATTGCAAGAATATTTTTAATAACAGTTTTTATTTATTAAATTGCTATAGAAATATTCTTATATTTAAATTATTGTGGCAATTTTCTTGGTAAATTTGGTTTATCAAAAAATGTGGCTCAGGCTGGGTATAGTGGCTCATGCCTGTAATCCCAGCATTTTTGGAGGCCAAGGAGGGTGGATCACCTGAGGTCAGAAGTTCAAGACCAGCCTCACCAACACGGTGAAACCCTGTCTCTACTAAAAATACAAAAATTAGCTGGGGGTGGTGGCATGTGCTTGTAATTCCAGCTACTCGAGAGGCTGAGGCAGGAGAATGGCATGAACCTGGGAGGCAGAGGTTGCAGTGAGCTGAGATCGTGCCACTGCACTCCAGCCTGGGTGACAGGGAGAGACTCCATCTCAAAAAAAATAAAAAATAAAAAAAGTGTGGCTCCAAGACGGTTGTAGTAGTCCATTTTCATACTGCTGATGAAGATATACCCAAGACTAGGAAGAAAAAGGTTTAATGAAGTTACAGTTACACATGGCTGAAGAGGCCTCACAATCATGGCGGAAGGCAAGGAGAAGCAAGTCACATCTTATGCAAATGATGGCAAGCAAAGAGAGAGAGCTTGTGCAGGGAAACTCCCATTTTTAAAACCATCAGATCTCATGAGACTTATTCACTATCACAAGAACAGCACGTGCAAGACCTGCCCCCATGATTCAATTACCTCCCACTGGATTCCTCCCATGATACGTGGGGACTGTGGGAGTTACAATTCAAGAGGAGATTTGGGTGAAGACATAGCCAAACCATATCAATGGCCAACTGGGTGCAGCCAGGAGGAAAATCTCCTACTGAGGCACTGGGACATTAGGAAGACTGGTGCACTCCAGGCAGATCTTCAGAGAGGAGGCACTGAGAACAGACAAGAGGGAAGACACAGATGCTGAGCTAAAGCAGGAGGAAGCTGAGAACACTGCATGGGGCTGCTATGCAGGACTCATTCCTGGTCCCCAGTGACTCCTGTTGACGGCTGAGTTGAAGAGGCAAAGAGCAACCTGCTCTTGCTATGGGTATCTGGCATCCTGACAGCTGAGACTTCATGACCCTCATGGACACTTGAGTTGGTAGCGAGAACTGTTTAGAGAAGCAGTAGCAGCAGAACTTGAGCTGGGGCAATTTGGTGCAGGAGTGTCATAAGTGAAGGAAACATATGATCATTTTCAGACAAGCAAATGCTGAAGAAATTTGTTGTCACTAGACATGTCTTACAAGAGATCCTGAAAGAAACACTAAATATGAAAAGGAAACACTGTTACCAGCCACTATACAAATCAAACTTGGTACACACATCAGTAATACCAGAAAGCGGGGGAGCGCCCAAGATGGCCGAATAGGAACAGCTCCAGCCTCCAGCTCCCAGCGTGAGTGACACAGAAGACAGGTGATTTCTGCATTTTCAACTGAGGTACTGGGTTCATCTCACTGAGGCATGTCAGACAGTTGCTGCTGGTCAGAGGGTGCAGCCCAATCAGTGAGAGCTGAAGCAGGGTGAGGCATTGCCTCACTTGGGAAGCACAAGGGGAAAAGGGAATTCTTTTTACTAGCCAAGTGAAACTGAGACACCACTACACCTGGAAAATTGGGTAACTTCCACCCTAATACTGCGCTTTACCAAGGGTCTTAGCAAATGGCACACCAGGAGAATATATCCCACATCTGGCCTGGAGGGTCCCACGCCCACGAACCCTCCCTCATTGCTAGCACAGCAGTCTGAGATATAACTGCAAGGTGGCAGCCAGGCTGGGGGAGGGGTGCCACCATTGCTGAGGCTTAAATAGTTAAACAAAGCCGCCCTGGGAAGCTCGAACTGGGTGGAGCCCACCGCAGCTCAAAACCCCATCAAAAAGTGGGCAAAGGATATGAACAGACACTTCTCAAAAGAAGACATTCATACAGACAACAGACACATGAAATATGCTCATCATCACTCGCCATCAGAGAAATGCAAATCAAAACCACAATGAGATACCATCTCACACCAGTTACAATGGCAATCATTAAAAAGTCAGGAAACAACAGGTGCTGGAGAGGATGTGGAGAAATAGGAACACTTTTACACTGTTGGTGGGACTGTAAACTAGTTCAACCATTATGGAAAACAGGGTGGCAATTCCTCAAGGATCTAGAATTAGAAATACCATTTGACCCACTCATCCCATTACAGGGTATATACCCAAAGGATTATAAATCATGCTGTTATAAAGACATATGCGCATGTATGTTTATTGCGGCGCTACTCACAGTAGCAAAGACTTGGAATCAACCCAAATGTCCATCAGTGACAGACTGGATTAAGAAAATGTGGCACATATATACCATGGAATACTATGGAATACTATGCAGCCATAAAAAAGGATGAGTTCGTGTCCTTTGTAGGGACATGGATGCAGCTCGAAACCATCATTCTCAGCAAACTATCACAAGAACAGAAAACCAAACGCCGCATGTTCTCACTCATAGGTGGGAATTGAACAATGAGATCACTTGGACACAGGAAGAGGAACATCACACACTGGGGCCTATTGTGGGGAGGGGGCAGGAATAGCATTAGGAGATATAACTAATATAAACGACGAGTTAATGGGTGCAGCACACCAACATGGCACATGTATACGTATGTAACAAACCTGCACATTATGCACATGTACCCTAGAACTTAAAGTACAAAAATAATAATAAAAAAAGAAAAAAAAATACCATAAAGTGACCACACAAACAAAACTTCATAATAACCAGCTAAAATCAGGATGACAGAATGATCAAATCACACATATCAATACTACCCTTGAATATAAACAGACTAAATGCCCCAATCAAAAGGCACAGAATGGCAAGCCAGATAAGGAACCAAGACCCATTGCTATGCTGCCTTCAAGAGACCCATCTCACATGCAGTGACACATACAAACTCAAGATGCAGGGATGGAGGAAAATCTGCCAAGAAATGAAAAACAGGAAAAAAGCAAAAGTTACAATCCTAATTTCAGACAAAACAGACTTTAAAGCAACAAATATTTTAAAAAAAGACAAAGAACAACATTACATAGTGGCAAAAGCTTTAATTTAACAAGGATAACTAATTATCATTCATATATATATAAAATACACAAACACACACACTCAACCCAGGATCACTCAGATTCATAAATCAACTTCTTACAGACCTTCAAAGAGACTCTGACTCCCACACAATAACAATGGGAAACTTCAACAACCCACTAACACTATTGGATGGATCATCAAGGCAGAAAATTAACAAAGATATTCAGGACCTCAACTCAACATTGGTCCAATTGGAACTGATAGACATCTACTGAACTCTTCAGCCCAAACAATAAAATTATACATCCTTGTCATTGCCATATCTACCATACTCTAAATTGACTACATGATTGGACATAAAAATATCCTCAGCAAATGCAAAACAACTGAAATCAAAGCAACCATTCTCTATAAAAGTAGAATTCAAGAGTAAGAAAATAGCTCAAAATCATATTATAACATAGAAATTAAATAAGCTGCTTTTGAATGACTTTTGAGTAAATAATGAAATTGAGGCAGTAATCAAAAAGTTATTTGAAACAAATGAGAACAGACATATAACATACCAGAATTTCTGGGTCACAGCTAAGGCAGTGCTAAGAGGGAAATTCATACCACTGAACACCCACATCAAAAAGTTAGAAAGATCTCAAATTAACTACCTAACATCACAACTAAACGAACTAGAGAAGCAACAGTAAACCAACCTCAAAGCTCACAAAAGACAAGAAATAACAAAAATCAGAGCTGAACTGAAAGAGATTGAGACATGAAAAAACATTCAAAAGATCAACAAAGCCAGGAGCTGATTTTGTTAAAAAATTAATAAAATAGATAGACCACTAGCTAGAGCAAAAACAAGAGAAGACCCAAAAACACACAATCAGAAACAACAAATGGGATGTTATCATTGACCCCACAGAAATATAAATAACTATCAGAGACTATTATAAACATCTGTATGCACACAAACTAGAAAACTTAGAAAAAAAATTGGATAAATTTCTGGACATATACACCCTCCCAAGACTGAAGAAGGAAGAAATTGAATCCCTAAACAGATGAATAACAAGCACTGAAATTGAATCAGTACTAAACAGAAACCCTGGAACCTAAAGATTCACAGCTGAATCATACCAGATTTACACAGAAGAGCTGGTACCATTTCTATGGATGTTATTCCAAAAAAATTAAGGCAGAGGGATCCCTACCCAACTCATTCTATGAGGTCAGCATTATCCTGATTCCAAAACCTGAAAGACACAAAAACACAATAACAAAAACTTCAGGTCAATATCCTTGATGAACATTGATGCAAATATCTTCAACAAAATACTAGCAAATCAAATACAGGAGCATGTCAAAAAGCTTTCCACCACAATCAAGCAGGCTTCATCCTTGGGTTGCAAGGTTGGTTCAACATATGCAAATCAATAAATGTGATTCCTCACATAAACAGAAATAAAGACAAAAACCATATGATCTTCTCAATGTATGCACAAAAGTCTTTTGATAAAATTCAACATTTCCTCATGTTAAAAAATGTCAACATACTAAGTGTTAAGGAAACATATCTCAAAATAATGAGAGCCATCTATAACAAACCCACAACTAACACCATACTGAACTGGCACAAGACAAGAATGTTCTCTCATGGCTCCTATTCAACATAGTATTGAAAGTTCTGGCCAGGGCAATTAGACCTGAGAAAGAAATGAAGGGCATCCAAATAGTGAGAGAAGAAGCCAAACTATTTATGTTTGCAGATGACATGATTCTTTATCTGGAAAACTCCATAGTATCAACCCCAAAACTCCTTAAGTTGATAAACAACTTCAATTTTGAGGTATGCCTCCTCAACATCTAACTTTCTTTTGAGGTATGTCTCCTCAATACTTTAGTATTTTTTAGGTATGTCTCCTCAACATCTAGTTTGTTGACAATTTTTAACACAAGAGAATGTTGAATTTTATCAAGAGATTTTGTGCATTTATTGAGATGATCACATGTTTTTTTTTTCTTTAGTTCTGTTTATATGATGAATCACATTTATTGATTTGCATGTGTTGAGCCAATCTTGCAACCCAGGGATGAAGCCTACTTGATTGTGGGGGAAAAGCTTTTGACATCTTTCAAAGTTTCAGGATATAAAAGTAATGTACAAAAATCACTAGCATTTCTATACACCACCAACAGTCAAGCTGAGAGCAAAATCGGGAGTGCACACTCATTCACAATCGCCAGAAAAACAATAAAATACCTAGGAATACAGTCAATCATGGAGGTGAAAAATCTTTACAAAGAGAATTACCAAACACTGCTAAAAAAAAAAAAAATCAGAGATGAATGAGGGGCCAAGATTGCCAAGTAAAGAAAGCTTAGTCTGCAGCTTCCACTGAGATACACAAAAACAATGAGTGAATTCTGCATTTTCTACTGAGGTACCCAGATTCTCCCATTGAGACTGACTAGGCAGTTGGTGAAACGTGAGGGCAAGGAAAAGCAGGGCAGGGCAGTAGTTTGCCCAGGAGCCGCACAGAACAAAGGGACTTCCCTTCCCCAGCCAAGGGAGGCAGTGAGGGACTGTGCTACTTGTCCAGAGAACCACGGTTTTCCCACGGATTTTTGCAATTTGTGGATCAGGAGATTCACTCATGTTCCCACACCAGGGTCTCAGGTTTCAAACACAAAGCTGTGCAGACCCACGACAACTGCTAGGCTTGGCGACTCTTCAGGCAAACACAGAGCTGCAGGAGTTTTTGCATACTCCAGAGGAAGGAGCAGGCAACAATCTAAACAATCTATGCTGTTCTGCAGCCTCCACTAGTGATACCTGGTAAACAGGGTCTGGAGAGAACTCCCAGTGAACTGCAGCTGACCTGCAGAAGAGGGGCATGACTGTTAAAAGAAAAACAAACAGAAAGAAGCAACAGCAACGTAAAAAAATAGACCCCACAGAAAGCCCACCTGAAGGTCAACAGCATCAAAGATCAAAGGTAGATAAATCCATGAAGAAGAAGAAAAAACCAACAAAAACGCTAAAATTTCCAAAAGTCAGAATGCCTCTTCTCCTCCAAATGATTGCAATACCTCTCCAACAAGGGCACAGAACTGAGCTGAAGCTGAAATAGATGAGCTGACAGAAGTAGACTTCAGAAAGTGCAGTAATAATGAAATTCACTGAGCTAAAGGATGAGTTCTAATCCAATGCAGAGAAGCTACAAATCATGGTAAAAGACTACAAGAGCTGTTAACTAGAATAACGTGTTTAGAGAGGAACATAAATGATCTGATGGAGCTTAAAAACACAGCATGAGAACTTCATGATGCCAACACAAGTATCAACAGTTGAATCAACCACATGGAATAAAGATTATAAGAGCTTGAACAGTATCTTGCTGAAATAAGGCAGGAAGACAATATTAGAAAGAAAAAATAATAATAAAAAGGAATGAGTAAAACCTCTAAGAACTATGGGACTATGTGAAAAGACTGAACCTATGACTTATTGGAGTTCCTGAAAGGGACAGGGAGAATGGAACCAAGTTGGAAAACACACTTCAGGATAGCATCCAGGAGAACTTTCCCAGTCTAGGAAAACAAGTCAACATTCATATCCAGGAAATCCAGAGAACCCCAGTAAGATACTTCACAAGAAGATAAACCCCAAGATACATAATCACCAGATTCTTCAAGACCAAAATGAAGAAACAGATGTTAACGGCAGTCAGAAAAAAAGGCCAGGTCACCTACAAAGGGAATCCCATCAGAGTAACAGCAGACCTCTCAGTGGAAAACCTACAAGTAAGAACAGACTGGGGGCCAATATTCAACATTCTTAAAAAAAAAGGAATTTTCAACCCAGAATTTCATATCCAGCCAAACTAAGCTTCATAAGCAAAGGAGAAATAATTTTTTTTTAGACAAGCAAATGCTGAGGGATTTTGTCACCACCAGATTTGCCTTGCAAGAGCTCCCAAAGGAAGCACTAAATATGGATAGGAAAATCCATTACCAGCCACTACAAAAACACACTTAAGTACACAGACCAACAACACTATGAAGCAACAACATAAGTCTGTAAAATTAATGAGCCAGAAACATGTTGACAGGCTTAAATTCACACATAACAATACTAACCTTAAATGTAAATGGGTTAAATTCCTGAATTAAAAGACACAGTACGGCAAGCTTGACAAAAAGATGAGACCCATCAGTGGGCTGTATTCATGAGACACATCTCATGTGCAAGGACACACAAAGCTCAAAATAAAGGGATTAAGGCAAATTTACCAAGCAAATTGAAAGCAGAAGAAATCAGGGATTGCAATCCTAGTTTCTGATAAAATAGACTTTTAACCAACAAAGGTCAAAAAAGACAAAGAAGGGCACTACATAGTGGTAAAGGGGTTCAATTCAACAAGAAGAGCTAACTATCTCAAATATATATGCACCCAATACTGGAGCACCCAGATTTATAAACAAGTTCCTAAAGACCTACAACAAGACTTAGACCCCCATACAGTAACACTAGGAGACTTTAATATCCCACTGTCAATATTAGATTATCAAGACAGAAAATTAATAAAGATAGTCAGGACTTGAACTCAGCTCCGGATCAAGTGAACCTGATAGATATCTACAGAACTCTTCATGTCAAAACAACAGAATATACATTTTTGTTGGCACCACATGGCACTTACTCTAAAACTGATCATAGAATTGGAAGTAAAACACTCCTCAGCAAATGCAAAGGAACTTAACTCACAACAAATAGTCTCTCAGACCACAGCACAATCAAGTTAGAACTCAAGAATAAGAAGCTCCCTCAAAACCACAAAACTGCATAGAAATTGAACAACCTACTTCTAAATAAGCTCTGGTCTAATAATAAAATTAAGGCAGAAATCAAGAAGTTTTTTGAAACTAATAAGAACAAAGAGCAAACATACTAGAATCTCTGGGATACAGCTAAAGCAGTGTTAAGTGTTAATGCCCACATTAAAAGCCAGAAAGATCTCAAATTGATATCCATGATCAAAACTAAAAAAACTAGAGAACCAAGAGCAAACAAACCCCAGAGCCAGCAGAAGAAAAAAAAATAACCAAGCTCAGAGTGGCACTGAAGGAGATAGACACACACACACACATCCCCTTCAAAAAATAAAGAAATCCGGGAGCTATTTTTTTTAAATCAATAAAAAGATAGACTGCTAACAAGACTAATAAAGAAGAAAAGAGAGAAGATTCAAACAATCAGAAATGATAAGTGGAATACCACCACTGACACCACAGAAATGCAAGCAACCATCAGAGAATAATATAAATACTTCTATGTACATAAACTAGAAAATCTAGAAAAAAAATGATACATTCCTGGACACATACACCCTCCCAAGACTGAACCAGGAAGAAATTGAATCCATGAATAGATCAACAACAAGTTCTGAAACTGTGGCAGTAATAAACAGCCTACCAACCAAGAAAGCTGAGGGCATGATGGATTTACAGCTGAATTCTACAAGAAGTACAATGAGGAGTTGGTACCATTTTTCTGAAACTATTCCAAATACTTGAAAAGGAGGGACACCTCCATAACTAATTTTATGAGTCCAGCATCATCCTGATATCAAAACCTGACAGAGATAAAACAAAAAAAAAGAGAACTTCAGGCCAATATCCCTGATAAATATCTACGCAAAAATTCTCAATAACATACTGGCAAACCGAATACAAAGCAGCACATCAAAAAGCTTACCCGCCATGATCAAGTTGGCTTAATCCCTGGGATGCAAGGCTGGTTCAATGTACACAAATCAATAAACATAATTCATCAAATAAACAGAACTAAAGACAAAAAACACATGATTATCTCAGTAGACACAGAAAAGGCCTTTGATAAAATTCAACATCCTTTCATGTTACAAACTCTCAATAAACTAGATATTGAAGGAACATACCTCCAAATAATAAGAACCATTTATGACAAACCCACAGCCAATATCATACTGAATGGGCAAAAGTTGGAAGCATTCCCCCTTGAAAACTGGCACAAGACAAGGATGCCCTTTCTCACCACTCTTATTCAACACCGTATTGGAAGTTCTGGCTGTGTCATTAAGAAAAGAAAATGAATAAAGTGAATTCAAATAGAAAAAGAGGTCATATTATGTTTATTTGCAGATGACATGATCCTCTATCTAGAAAATCCCATCAGCTCAATCCAAAAGATTCTTAAGCTTATAAGCATCTTCACCAAAGTCTCAGGATACAAAATCAATGTGCAGAAGTTACCAGCATTACTATACACTAACAACAGGCAAGCAGAAAGCCAAATCATAAATAAAATCCCATTCACAATTGCCACAAAGGAATAAAGTACCTAGGAATAAAGTAACAATGGCAGTAAAAATCCTCTTCAAGGAGAACTACATACCACTGCTTAAGGAAATCAGAGAGGACACAGACAGATGGAAAAGTTTTCCATGCTCATGGATGGAAAGAATCAATATTATGAAAATGGTCATACTGCCCAAAGCAATCTGTAGTTTCAATGCTGTTTCCATTAAACTACCATTGACATTCTTCACAGAATTAGAATTAAAAAAACTTCAAATTCATATGGAACTAAAAAGAGCCCCCAAACCAATTTAATCCAAGCAAAAAGAACAATCCAGGAGGTATCATGCTACCCAACTTCAAATTATACTACAGGGCTACAGTAACCAAAATAGCATGATGCTGGTACAAGAACAGACACATAGACCAATGGAACAGAATAGATAACTCAGAAATAAAACCACACACCTACAAACATCTGATTTTTGACAAACCTGATGAAAACAAGCAATGGGGAGCAGATTCCATATTTAGTAAATGTTGCTAAGAGAACTGGCTAGCCATATGCAGAAAAGTGAAACTGGACCCCTTCCTTACACCTTATACAAAAATTAACTTCAGATAGATTAAATACTTAAATGTAAAACCCAAAACTACAAAAACCTCAGAAGAAAATCTAGGCAATACCATTTAGGACATAGGTATGAGCAAAGATTTCATGATGAGAACACCAAAAGCAATTGCAACAAAGCAAAAATTGACAAATCATATCTAGTTAAACTAAAGAGCTTCTGCATAGGAAAAGAAACTATCATTGAAGTGAACATAAAACATACAAAATAAGAGAAAATTATTCCAATCTATCCATCTGACAAAGATCTAATATTCAGAATCTACAAGAAGCTTAAGCAAATTTACAAAACAAAAGACCCCGTTAAAAAGTGGTTAAAGGACATAAACAGACACTTGGCAAAAGAAGACATACATGTGGCCAACAAACATGAAGAACAGCTCAATATCATTTATCGTTAGAGAAATACAAATCAAACCACAATGAGATACCATCTCATGCCAGTCAGAATGGTGATTATTAAAAAGTCAAGAAACAACAGATGCTGGTGAGACTGTGGAGTAGTAGGAATACTTTCACAATGTTGGCAGGAATGTAAATAAATGTGACCATTATAGAAGACAGTGTGGCTATTCCATAAATATCTAGAACTGGAAATACCATTTGATCCAGAAATCTCATTACTGGGTATATACCCAAAGAAATATAATTTATTCTATTATAAAGATACATGCACATGTATGCTTATTGCAGTACTATTCACAATAGCAAAGACATGGATCTATCCAAATGTCCATTAATGACAGACTAGATAAAGAAAGTATGTTACATATACACTGTGGAATACTATGAAACCATAAAAAAGAAATGAGATCACGTCCTTTGCAGAGACATGGATGCAGCTAAAAGCTATTATCCTCAGCAAACTAGCACAGGAACAGAAAAATCAAACACTGCATGTTCTCACTTATAAGTGGGAACTGAACAGTGAACACACATGGACACAGGAAGGGAAACAACACACACTGGGGCCTGTTAGAGAAGGGCAGGGTGGGAGAGCATCAGGAAAAATAGCTAATGCATGCTGGGCTCAATACCTAGGTGATGGGTTGACAATTGAAACAAACCATCATGGCACATGTTTACCTATGTAACAAACCTGCACATCCTGCACATGTATCCCATAATTAGAATAAAATAAAATAAAATAAAAAGAAATCCGAGATGACACAAATGAAAAAAACTCCATGCTTGTGGGTAGGAAGAATCAATATTATTAAAATGGCCACACAGCAAAAAGCAATTTATAGAATCAATACTACTCCCATCAAACAACCGATGATATTTGTCACAGAAATAGAAAATCTTTTTAAAAATTCATATAAAATCAAAATAGTGAAAAAATAACAAAAGCAATGCTAAGCAAAAAACAAAAAACAAATAAAAACAAAAAGAAAACAAAGCTGGAGGCATCATGCTACCTGACTTCAACCTATATTACCAGGATGTAGTAACCAAAACAGCATGCTATTGGCATAAAAACAAACACGTACACCAAAGGAACAGAACAAAGAGTCCAGAAACAAGGCCACACACCTACAACTATATGATCTTCTTAAAAGTGGACAAAAACAAGCAATGAGCAAAGGATTATCTATTCAATAAATGGTGCTGGGATAACTGGCTATTCATATGCAGAAGATTTAAACTGGACCCCTTCCTTGGACCATTTAGAAAAATCAACTCAAGACTAATTAGAGACTTAAATGTAAAACCAAAACTATAAACTCCCTGGAAGACAACTGTATTAGTCCATTCTGACACTGCTATAGAGAACTGCCCAAGATTGAGTAATTTATAAAGAAAAGAAGTTTAATTGACTCACAGATCCACGTGATTAGGAAGACCTCAGAAAACTTAAAATCATGGTGGAAGGGGAAGCAAACATGTCCTTCTTCACAAGACTGCAGGAGAGAGAATCTTAAAGTTCCAAAACAGTCTCCTTTAACTCCACGTCTCACATACAGGTTACGCTGAAACAAGCAGTGGACTCCCCTGGCTTTGACGAGCTTTGACCCTATGGCTTTGCAGGGTACAGCCTCCCTCCCAGCTGCTTTCACAGGCTGGTGTTGAGTGTGGTTTTTCCAGGTGAAAGATTCAAGCTGTTGGTGGATCTACCATTCTGGTGTGTGGATGACAATGGTCTTCTTCTTACATGTCTGCTAGCTAGTGCCCCAGTGGAGACTCTGTGGGGGGGTTCCAACTCCACATTTCCTCCCATACTGCCCTAGCTGATGTTTTCCATTAGGGCTTCCTCCCTGCAGCAGAATTCTACCTGTACATCCAGGCATTTCCATACATCCTCTGAAATCTAGGCAGAGGTTCCCACCTCAATTCTTGTCTTCTGTGCACTTGCAGGACCAACACCATGTGGAAGCTACCAAGGCTTGAGGCTTGCACCCTCTGAAGTTAAGGCCTGAGCTGTACCTTAGCCCCTTTTAGCCCTGGCTAGAGTGGCTTGGAGACAGAGCGCCATGTCCTGAGACTGCATAGAGCAGGGGGGCCCTAGGCCTGGATCATGAAACCATCATTCCCTCTTAGGTCTCCAGGCGTTAGATGGGGGGTGAAGGGGGGCTGCTGTGAAGATCTCTGGCATCCCCTGGAGACATTTTCCTCATTGTCTTGGTGATTACATTCAGCAATTTGTTACTTATGCAAATTTCTGCAGTGGTCTTGAATTCTTCCCCAGAAAATGAGCTTTTCTTCTTCTATTACATTGTCAGCCTGCAAATTTTTCAAATTTTTATGCTCTGATTCCTCTTGAATGCTTTGCCACTTAGAAATGTTTTTCACCAGATACCCTAAATCATCTCTCTCAAGTTCAAAGTTCTGCAGATCTCTAGGCCAGGGAAAAACACCACCAGTTGTTTTGCACAGTGAGTGACTTTTACTCCAGTTCCCAAGTAGTTCCTCATCTCCATCTGCAACCACCTCAACCTGGACTTCATTGCCCATATCACTATCAGCATTTTGGTCAAAGCCATTTAACGAGTATCCAGAGAGTTCCAAACTTTCCCAAATCTTCCTGTGTTCTGAGCACTCCAAACTGTTCCACCCTCTGCCTGTTACCCAGTTCCAAAGTCAATTCCACATTTTTGGTTCTCTTTATACCAGATCTCACTCTCTGCAGTACCAATTTACCATATTAATCCATTCTCAGGCTGCTATAAAGAACTGCCTGAGACTGGGTAATTTACAAAGGAAAGAGGTTTAATTGACTCATAGTTCTGCATAGCTATGGAAGCCTCTGGAAACTTTCCATCATGGTGGAAGGTGAAGCAAACATGTTCTTCTTCACATGGTGACAGGAGAGAGAAATTTCAGCACAGGAAATGCCCGATGCCTAGAAAACCATCAGATCTTAAAAGAACTTACTCACTATCATGAGAACAGCATGGGGGAAACTGCCCTTATGATTCAATTACCTCCCACTGGATTCCTCCCATGACAGGTGGGAACTATGGGGATTGCAACTCAAGATGAAGTTTGAGTGGGAACACAACTAATCCATGTTGACAACTTAGGCAATATTATTCGGACATAAGAAAGGGCCAATATTTCATGAAGATGACACTAAAAGCAGTTGCAACAGAAGTAAAAATTGGCAAATGGGATCTAATTAAACTAAAGAGCTTCTGCATATCAAAAGTAACTATCAACAGAATGAACAGACAATCCACAGAATGGGAGAAAATGAGAAATATCTATAAACTATGCATGTGACAAAGCTCTAGTATCCAACATCTGTAAGGAAGTTAAACAAATTTTCAAGAACAAAACAACCCCATTAAAAAGCCAGCAAAGGACACAGAAATACAAATCAAAACAACAATGGGATGTCATCTCATACCAGTAAAAATGGCTATTACTAAAAGTAAAAAAAAATAAAAAAAAAAAAAAAAAAAAAAAGATGGTGATAAAGGGGACACACAGTTTGTGGGAATGTAAATTACTTCAACAATTGTGGAAAACGTTACGGAGACTTCTCAAAGAGCTAAAAACAGAATTACTATTTGACCTAGCAATGCAATTACTGGGTATATACCAAAGGAATATAAATTGTTCTATCACAAAGACACATGCACGTGTATGTTCACTGCAGCAGTATTCACAGTAGCAAAGACATGAAATCAACATAAATGTCCATTAATTGTAGACTGGATAAAGATAATGCGTCACATACACACCATGGAATACTACGCAGCCATAAAAAAGAGTAAGATCATGTCCTTCAAGGGAACACAGATGGAGCTGGAGGTCATTTTCCTTAGCAAACTAACGCAGGAACAGAAAATAAAATACAGCATGTTCTCACTTATAAGTGGTAGCTAAATGATGAAAACACAAAAACAAAGAGGGGTAAAACTGACACCGAGGCCTACCTGAGGGTGGAGGGTAGGAGGAGGAAAAGGAGCAGAAAAAACAACTATTGGATACTAGGTTTAGTACTTGGGTGATTAAATAATTTGTACAACAAACCCACATAACATAACACCTATATAACAAATCTGCACATGTACAACAGAACCTAAAATAAAAGTTATAAAAAAAGAAAAACGTCTAAAAATTTGTCTATTTAATTTGCTAAATGAATTTATAAAATGTTGTAAATAAAAATATTTTTAGTGGTGTGAACTTTTTATTATTAATATTGGTAAGATGTATTTTACAATTTTTAAGTGTTCATTTTGCTAGGAGCTGTTCACTTTTATTAATCTTGTCAAATAATTACCTTTTAAAATTTGTGATTTTATATGTTAGAGATTATTTTCTATTTGGATTATTTCAGTTTTATAATAATTTCTTTCTACTTTATGGGTTTAATTTACCGCTATTTCTCTGGTTTTTTGCGAATAAGACAGATTACTGATTGCGATTTTTAATATTTCTTCTAACATATCTTTTGAAAACTATACGCTTTATCATAAACACAGCTTTTCTTCAATTAACATCTATTTTGATTGATATTACACCAGATTTCTTTTGTTAATAATTGTATGATTAATAATTGCATATTATTTTTTATCTTTTTTCTACTTTCTGTAGTCTTTAGAAAATGAGTCTCTTACAAGCAGTATACAGAATAATTTTACGTATTTTTTTCATTATTTACCCTCTCTGGCAGTTTAAATATTTTATTGAAAGTATTTAGTCGAAATAAATTTAATGCATTACTGATTTATTTAGGTTTATATTTCACTTTACTATTCAAAATTAATCTATATGTTATATTCATATGTGTTTTTCTATGGGAGAAATTAGAAGCTTTACTATTACATATATTCAGGTGGATTTTTAAATTTTTTACTACTTAAGCTTTGTAGTGGTTCTTAATTTTTTAAGTTAATATTGTTAGTCAGTTTGGGAAAATCCTTAGGCATTATCACTTTAAATATTGCTTTTTCCCCATTTGTTCTCTATTCTACTTTGGATACTTCATTTATCTTATTTATGCCTTTAACTGATTGTTTTATCTGTTTCTTATGCTATTTCATATATTTTATGTTCTTAATTGGTAATATATGTTCTTCATTTTGGTTATTGATTTTGTTTCCAATTCACTAAACCAGTGGTCCGCTTGACCTAATATCTTGATTAAACTTATCTTTGAATTCTTAATTTAAGATACCTTTCTAATTGCTATAATGTGGATTTCATCCATTCATATTTATTGCAATTTCCCATTGAAAATCTCTATAGTCTATTCACTTTTTATCTTTTTTCTATATATTCTTGAACATACCGAAGTAGTTGTTTGCTCTCTGTAAATCACAACATTTGAATTAATAGTAAGTTTGTGTTGCTTGTCTGGTTTTGTTTCTTGTTTTATTGTTATATCTTTCTTGCTAAATAGTTGATGGGAAATTGGTCATAGATCCACTTACCAGAGTGAAAAAACCTCTCAGTTAAAGAGGCATTGAGCAGAATATGCAGAATGTTTTTTTCTCAATAGTAGATAAAAAATTATCCCCAGACAAAAGTCTTCTCTGATCCTGACCAGCAAAGTTTAAAAGCATGACCTGAAAGCATAAAGCTATTTTCATGTAGCTTAAGTATTTCCAAGAATGAAGCCTAACGAGATCTATTATAATATAAATATATTAAGGAACTGATGATATAAAATTTACATTTTCTAACAACCAACCAAAAATTACCAGATATACTAAATAAGAAAAGATGATTCATAAGGAGAAGAAAAAAATCAATCAAGACTTACTGAAAAATTGCACAGATGACACAATTGGTAGATAAAGACATTAAGACATTAAAATTATAATTAAAATTATACTTTATGAATCCAAAAAGCTAGAGGAACTATTGAATAAGTTAATAGAGTCAATGAATAATGGGACATACATATACTTGTGATATATACACACACATATATACACACACACACATATTACAATATCATAGATAAAAAATGCCACTGGATGAGATCGATGGCAGATCAGATGTCGCAGAATAAATAGTCAGTTTGAAGAAATAACAAAAGATACTATATCAAATAAAATGTCAGAATAATTTTTAAACATTAACGGAACAATAGTAATCTACAGAACAATTTCAGTTGGTCTGATATCCTTAAAATTGGAGTGCCCAAAGGATAGCAGGTAGCATAGAATAAAGAAATTTAAAAATTACTTGGTAAAATACATCCAAAGTTATGAAAGCTATACATGCAAAGATGTAACAAGGTCAGTGAACTGAATCCTAAGGCCAGGAAACAAGAATAAAAACACAAAGTTACACTAAAATCAAATGTTTAGAAATGAGTGATACAGGTATCATCACAAAAATATTCTAAAAGAATAGAAGCTCATTATGTACAGAGACATACAGATTAGGATGGGAGTAGATTTTTAGCAGAAACAAAAACAGAAAATAGTAAAGGAACATCTTTAAAAATGGATGAAAAACAAAATTGCAACCTAGAGTATATTACCCAGGAAAAATACTTTTCCAAGTCAAAGGTGAAATACAGATATTTTCAGCATTTAAACAGCTGAAACATTCTATCACCAGCAGACATAAACTCCCCCAAAATAGGATGCTGTTAAGGCAGAAAGAAAATGGTAAAAGGTTAAATTCTAAAACTATACAAAAGAATGAAAAGCATTAAAAAATAGTATGAGAAAATATAAAAATACATTATAATTTAAATATCTTTACAAGATAATTGTTAAAAGTAAAAATAATTAATACCTATAGTGTGCTGGTTGCAGTGGTTCCTCTGTAATCCCAGTACTTTGCCAGGCCAAGGCACCTGAAGCCAATAGTTTGAGACCAGCCTGGGCAGCATAGTGAAACCCTGTCTCTGCAAAAGATAATAAATTACTCAAGTGCAGTGGTGCATGCCTGTAGTCCCAGCTACTTGGGAAGCTGTGTTTGGAGGATTGCTTGAGCCCAGGAGTTTGAGGCTATTGTGAGCCATTATGGCACCACTACATTCCAGCCTGGGCAACAGACCAAGACTTTGTCTCTAATAAATAAAAATATAGATAATGGGAACTATAGTAACGTAAAAATAAACTATGTGTAAAAAGTAATACAAAGGACAATAATGAAAGGAAAAAGGAGAAAAAATAAAAGTATGTTATAATAAAGCTTTTATAGTATACAGGAAGCAGAATAATATAAACTGAGGAAGAATGTGACAAATTAAAAATGAATAATATAAACCCAAAAGCAGCTCCTATTTTACTTTATTTTTATTTATTTATTTAAACTTTTATTTCAGGGCTACATGTGAAGGTTTGTTACATAGGTAAACTCATGCCACAGGGGTTCATTGTACAGATTATTTCATCACCCAGGTATTAAGCCCAGTGCCCAATAGTTATCTTTTCTGTTCCTCTCTCTCCTATAACCCTCATTCTCAAGCAGCCCCCATGTCTCTTGTTCCCTTTGTGTTCTCAAGTTATCATCATTTAGATCTCACTTATAAGTGAGAACATGATATATTTGGTATTCTATTTCTGTGTTAGCTTGCTAAGAATAATGGACTCGAGCTCCATCTACGTTCCAGCAGAAGACATGATCTTATTCATTTTTTAAGGCTGCATGGTATTCCATGGTGTATATGTCCCACCTTGTCTTTATTTAATCTGTTATTGTTGGGCATTTAGGTTGATTCTCTGAGTTTGCTATTGTGACTAGTGTAAGCAGCTATTTTAATAAAATACATAAGCAAACAAAAATAATTAATTTAAAAGAGGAGAGAAAAGAGGTCCCATTAAACAAAACACAAACAGGACAAGCAGAAAAAAAGGTAGTAAGAAGGGAAACATAAATTCAATTATATTGATAATAATGTTAAATATGAATTGTTTATACAAGCCAATTAGAAGGCAAGAATTGCTGGGTTAGATAAAAGAACTACATACTGTCTGCAAGAATCCACTTTTAATATGTAGATACAAATAAAATACATATAAACATTGAGAAAAGTATATCATGCAAACTTTTTTATAAGTCAAAAAGCTGAGATAGCAGTATACTCTTAGACAAAATAAAGCAAAGTATATTAGCAGGGATAAAGAGGATAATTTTATAATGATAAAAGTTTAAATTTTTTAAGAGTACATATAATGCTAAATGTTTATGCAACTTCAAAATGTATGAAGCAAAAACTATTAGAACTCTAAGCAGAATTGGAAAAATCTATAAATACATGAAACATTTTTAAATAATTTTCTCTTAATAGTTGATTGAACAAATAAATATAAAATCAGTTATAACTCAGAAAACTTGTAAAATGCTATTAACCAGCTTGACCAAATTGATGTTTATAGATCACTTCATTTAAAAACATCAGAGTACATATTCTTACAATTTCACACAAAACATTTACCCTAGGGAAGGTATAATTTATCATATAATGTTATATTGTATGATATACTATATTATATGCCACATTATCAATATAAGTAAGGGTCCCATATCTATGACAGAAATTGAGTTTATAGGAAGAAATTTCCAATAACGAAAACTGTAAGTTCTGATGGTTTCAATAGTCAATTCTATCAAATCCTTAAGGAAGCTATAATATTAATGGCATAGAAACTCTTTCAGAAAATTAAGACGAGTGAGTGCTTCTCAATTCTATGAAGTCAGCATAATTCTGACACAACAAACGATACAACTATTAAAAGAAAAAAAACCCACCAAAACTATAGACAAATATTACTCAAAACACAAATTCATACTACCCTAAGTGATATACAGAATCAACACAATCTGTATCAAAATGTTAATGGCAGTTTCACTGAAATAGAAAGAAATAATCCTAAAATTTATATAGAACAACAGAAGACTAAATAGCCAAAGCAGTATGGAGCAAAAATAAACAAAAAGAAAAAAACCATAGCTGGAAAATCACACTTTCTTATTTCAAAATATATTACCAAAGCACAGTAATCAAAACAGTATGGTACTGTCATAAAAACAAACATATGGACCAATGGAATATAATAGAGAGCTCAGAAATAAATTCACACATTTATAGTCAATTAATCTTTGATAAGTTTGCCAAAACACACAATGGGTAAAAGATAGTCTCTTTAATAAATAATGTTGGGGAAACTGGTAATCCAAAAGGATAAGAATGAAACTCGGTCTGTATTTTACACCATACAAATAATCAACTCAAAATAGCTTAAAAATAAAAACTTAAGATCTGAAATCATACAACTCCTAGAAGAAAACAGAGGGGATAAGCTCCTTGATATTGGCCTTGTGTGTATATATAGTATATGACACCAAAATATCTGGCAACAAAAAATAAAATTAGCAAGTAGCACTACATCATACTGAAATGTTTCTGCACAGAAAAGAAAACAATCAACAAAATGAAAAGGAAGCCTATGAATTGGGATTAAATTTTGCCAACCATATACTTCATAAGGAGTTGATATACAAAATATGTAATGAACTCACAAAACTCAAGAGCAAAATAACAAATCACCTGAGATTTAAAAGGGTGAAGTACCTGAATAAATTTTTTTTTCCAAAAAGACATAAAAATAGCCAATAGGTATAAGAAAAAGTGTTAAACATTACTAATCATCAGGAAAATGCCAATCAAAACCACAAGAATATATTACTTTATGCCTGTTAGAATGAATATATTCAAATAGACAAGAGATAACAAGTGTTGGGGAGAGTGTGGAGAAAAGAGAACCCTTGTTCATTGTTGGTGTGAATGTAAATTATTACAGCCATTATTGGAAAGCTAAATGGAGATTCCTCAGAAAACAAAAAATAAAACTACTATGTGATCCAGCAGTTCCACTATCAGGTATACATCCAAATAAAATGCAATCAGTATGTCAGAGAGCTATCTGCACTTTTATGTTTATGGCAGAACTATTCACAACATCTAAGATATGAAATCAACCTAAGTATTTATCAATGAATAAATGATAAAGAAACTTTGTTATATTCGCACAATGGAATGCTCTTCAACCATAAAAAAGAAGGAAATCCCGACAGACATTGTCTACTACATACATGAACCTGGAAGACATTATGCTGAATGAATTAAGCCAGATACAAAAGACAAATGCTGTATGATTTCATGTATATGTCAAGCCTAAAATACTTAAATACATGTAAACAGAGAGTAGAATGGTGGTTACCAGGAGCAAGGGGTGCCAGGGAGGATGAGGAGACGAAAGTCAGAAGGTTCATTAGGGAAGTAGGAGCCTAGGAAAGTCAGGTGACACCATTTTAAAACAAACTCCATCTTAAAACTAGCAAGCTACATTCCTTGCCAGCAACAACCCAAGGTTCTAAAATGTTTACAGGTAAGAAAGCGGCTTGGTAATGCCTGCAAGGACAAACTCTTACAACAACAGAAAGTCAACATGTCCCAATACCCTTAACAATGTATGTTTTCAAAATAATTATAGTTACGCTTTAATGCTTACACAGTAAAATGTCAAAGATGGTTTTCCTTCTATCAATAGAACAATAATTTTGTCATGCCCTCAGCCCACCCTCACATAGGAACAGCTTAATTTAGTCTTTACATAGACAAGACCCTGATATAAGAAAAATTTAAGACAATGATGGTGCATTCCTCTGCTTGCTTTCTGAGGATGCCCTACTCTGTAATAGAGTAGCTTTCAATAAACTATTTCTTTTCATTGCACTCTACAACTCACGTTTAATTATTTCCTGCATGAGATCCAAAAATCCTCTCTTGAGATCTGGATCAAGACACCTTTTCTAATAACAGGTAAAAACTTATAGGTATGTAGAATGAATAAATCTACAGATGTAATCTCCAACATGAGGACTTCAGTTAATAATATTGTATTGTGTATTGAAAATTTGCTAAGGAGTCAACTTTAAGTGTTCTTACAACAAAGAAAGTAACTATGTAAAGTGATGCTGATGTTACTTTGCTTGATTATGCTCACCATTTTACTATGTGTACATACATCAAAACATCATCTTGTACATCTTAAATATGTACAATATTTTAAAAATTCATATATAAAAATAAAGACATAAAGGAAAAATAAATGCATGTCCAAAAATATTTAAAATTAATTCAACTGAATATAATTATATGTAAAATGATAATGCACTGTCATCAACTGAGGTTAATCCTGGAGTTGCAAGGTTGAGGTAGCATTCAAAAATCTATCGTTCTAATTCAAAAAACATAATAGATCTATAAAAATCATTTGCTAAAATTCAGCATTCGTCCTTGACAAAATATTTCAGAAAATGATAAATAGGAAAATTTCTCAACATGATAAAGGGCTTCTATGCAAAATTCTGTAGTCTAACACACTTAGTGGTGAAAAAGTTAATGTTATCTTTCTTATACTACAAAAAAGTGCAAGAATATCTGCTCTTCACTAAAATAATCTACAGCTGGGGGATCTAGCCATGGAAATAAAGCAAGAAAAATAAATAAAAGGCATTCAAATCAGACAGAAAGATGCAAAACTGTGTTGCTCTCAAAATGGCATGAATATTTATGCAAAAATGTCTATGGAATCTATTTTTAAAAACATACTAGAATTAATATTTGGGGTTAGCATGTTTATGGCATAACAGATGATATAGTTTGGCTCTGTGTCCCCACCCAAATCTCATCTTGAACTGTCATCCCCAGGTGTTGAGGGAGGGACCTGGCAGGAGGTAACCTGAACATGGGGATGTTTTCCCCCATGTTGTTCTCATGACAGTGAGTGAATTCTCATGAGATCTAGTTGTTTGATAAGTGTGGGGCTCTTTCCCCTTGGTGTTCTTGCTCTCTCCTAATGCCATGTAAGATGTGCCTGCTTCCACTTTTGCCATGAACGTAAGTTTACTGAGGCTTCCCCAGCTATGTGGAACTGTGAGTCAATTAAACCTCTTTTTCAGATAAATTAACCTAGTCTCTGGCAGTGTGAAAGCAGACAAATACACGAGATCATTAAATAAAAACAACTATATTTGTATGTAATACAACACACCATCAGAAACTGAGTTAAATTTATAATAGCATCAAAACTGTGGAAAAATTAGAGATGAATCTGATAAAATATGTGTAAGATCTGTACACCGAAAATGGAAACACCTTTTTGAGAGAAATTTAAAAATAAATAAATGAAGAGATATGCTGTTTTTATGAATTGAAAGACATGATATTTGTATGATATCTAACCTCCTCAAATATGTCCATAGGGTGAATATCAATTATAATCCCAGCAAAGATTTTGTTACAGAAATTGAAAAACTAATTAAAAAATTTGTATAAAAATGTAAGGGAAGTAAAATAACTAACGTATTTTGAGAAAGAAATACCAAATTGGAGGAATTACACTGACTTCAACACTTACAAAGCTGAAATAATATTCAAGATAGTGAGGTATTGTTGTTACAATAGAAAAATAGAACACTGGCCAGGTGTGCTGCCTCACACCTGTAATCTCCACAATTTAGGAGGCTGAGTTGGGTGGATTGCTTGAGCCCAGAGGTTTAAAAACAGCTTGGGCAACATAATGAAATCCCATTTTTATAAAAAGGAATACCAAAATTAGCTTAATGTGGTGGTATGCACCTACGGACCCAGCTACTTGGGAGGCTGAGGCAGGAGAATCACTTGAGCCTGGGAGGTCAAGGCTGCAGTGAGCTGTGTTTGCACAGCTGCACTTCACTCTGGGTAGCAGAGTGAAATCCTGTCCAAAAAAAAAAAAAAAAAAAAAAAAAAAGGCACTGGAACAGAATAGAGAACCCAGAAATAGATCTGTGGTATCAATTTTTGATAAAGTAAAAAAGACATTCCATTAGTCAATGGAAAATCAGTTGTTCCACAGATTTGGCATAAATGACTATCCCATGGGAAATGAAAATATTATTTTCACATAGCAAAAGTAATTCAAAATAGAGTATAATACTAAATGCAAACCTAGAATTATTATACTTCCATAACAAAATATAAGCATAAATCTTTGTAATCTTGGCTTAGGCAAAGACTTCTTATTTACAATATCAAAAGTACTGTCTATAAAAGGACAAAAATAGCAAATTTGGCAGTATCAAAACAGAAAACTTTGCTTTCAGAATACATTGTAAAGACAAAGAACAGACTGAGTGAAAAAGTTTATAAGTCACATATCCAATAAACAACTTGTATCCAGAATATATGAAGAACTCTGAAAACGTAGTAGTAAGAACATAACCCAAAATGAACAAAAGATTAGAACAATTTTTTGTCAAATAAGATATACTTATGTCAAAAATCACATTAAGAAAATGTTCAACATCATTGTTATTAAGAAAATGGAAATTATAACAATGAAATTCATTATATACGTATTAGAACACCCAAAGTTAAAATTGACTATACCAAGTTTTGACAAGCACATAGAGCACCTGGAACTCTCACCCACTTCTGGTGAGAATATAACATGATTTAACAATTTTTGAAAGAAGACTGCCAGCCTCATCAAAGATTGAATATAATATTACTGTATAACCAATTATTTTTATTCCTTCACCTTTACTTAAGAGAAATGAAAACATATGTCCATACAATGACTTGCATACAAGCATTCACAATACTTTATTTATAATAACATTGGATTTGAAAAAGCTCAAATATCAAGAAGTGAATGAGAAAAACAAATTGTGATATATTCATACCATAAAGTACTATTTAGCAATAAATGCAACTGGGTTATTGATATGCATCACAATATAGACAAATATCAACCTAACCACATTGTGTAAAGGGAACTTGTAAAATGAGTACATGTTATATTTATATTTTTATAAGATTGTAGGCAATACAATCTTACCTACAGTGACAGAAAGCAGATCAGTGACTTCCTGGTGGTAGTGACCACAAAAGAAGGAAAATTTTAGAGGTTAAGTATCTGCATTTTCTTGACTATGGTGATGGTTTCACAGGCCTATTCATATATTAAAACTTCTAAAAATATGCACTTCATCTAGCATCTAGTGTTTTATAGGTAATTTATATCTCAATAGCGTTGAATTATATATGGCAATCTACAAATCTATATTGTTTTAATTCACTATAGGGCATATTGCCTCTCTTATTGGTGTTGGGCTTCCTCAGAAGAGCCTTCCATTCTGGAGATTTTTTGTGACTATAGTATTTACACAAGGTAGGTAATAAACAACTGTTTCCTAAAGAAATACTTGCACAGTAAATGGACAAATGAATTTTTGAACGAGGAAAATATATCTTCTCATTAACCTTATAGTTTGTGTTCTCATACAAATGAAAACATACTGGCCCCCTGCGTGACATATTATCTACACAGATGTGTTCTGAGGGTCTCTGGGAATTAGGCATCTCTCAGCTAATGGTTAGTGACCAATATCCTTTCCATCATCTGCTTAAGTATTGTGCTGCTCAGTCACCTCTTCTGTTTAGTCAACAACTTCAGATTGCACCCCACCATCTCAGCTTTGTTTGGAGAGTCTATGTGCTATTATCAGAAGCATGAATAGTGTAAGGCATTGGTTATGTTATTAAGGTATCAAGGTCCTATAAAGGCGACAGAGAGCAAAGTATAAAATTAAAATACAGGGTAGTAGGGACCAAGTTAAGTACAGGGTTGGTTCTGTTCAAGGAGAAGAAGCATTGGTTGAGGCAAGAAGGAAGAAGGCTAATCAAAAACAACAAAAGATCTTTCAGAAAGGGAGTGGATTAGATAAGAAAATAGGGGTGACATGTCCAGGAAAGAGCATTGTGAGAGGAGTGGCTAGAGGGAAGCTAGAGATTAAATCCAAATTAAATGCATATTCTTCCTCATTTTATTTTATTGAAATAGGTAGAGACAAAGGCACTGCAAGACACAGATTTCCTGGTGGAAGGAGCTGTAGAAATTTAGAAAAGGGCATTGTGCAAGAAGGTGTAAGAGTTGCAAAGACAAGTGTAGTCAAGGCTGCAATTTGAGGTGAATTTGCTCAGAGACCTGCTAAAATGCCAATGTTTTTCTTTTCTTAGATAATACTACCTGGACCACACTGAACAGAGCATGTAAGATCCAGAAAAAGACTGGCTTCTGTGCGTTGTTTTCAGTAGTCTAGTGGTAAGCTCAAACCTCCTGTGCTCATGAGTAGAGCACATAAGTAAACAGATACATCAGCTTCTCAGACAGATCTTGTTACAAACCCAAGACTCCTATAAATCTTTTTTAGAAGTTCTGCACACCACTGATCCAGCTTGAGTAAGTGGCTTGGTAAAATGGCAGATAAGGAGGCAGGACTAACTTGCAGGTCCCACTTCGATGGACACAGCATGTGGAGATTCATATTGTGAATTATTGCTCCAAGAACTACCACAGGAACATACCCGGAACACTGAAAGAATTCACAGAACTTTTGAAAAACATGGCTTACCACTGCAAACTTCTAGAGACAGCCACAAAATCGTGAGTGTCCAAAGTGTGAGGGGAGGAAAGTCTGCCCCAAACACACATCTTCGCATGGGAGCCTGAAAATCCAAATCGTGGGACAAGGATTTAGTCTTACCTAGAGCTGAAACAAATTTAGAGAGCCCAAGCAAAATACAAAAGTAGAAGAAGCAGCGAGAAGAGCCTTGAGGCACTCCTAGTTCCCAAGGAAGCCCAGGGAAACAATTTCTGACTGAAGGAAATTTCTAGCTGAACTTTGTAATAATTTCAACCAAGCGTGCATTTTCCAGGGTAGAATCTCGGGGAGGGAGGTGAACAGAAAGTGCAGATAGGAGGACAGAAGCTGTGGTGAGGAGGGCAAAGTCTGAAAGCCCTGATGGTTTTCTCAGCAGAGAGGCCTGGAGCCTAGAGCAAGTTTCCAGCTCTGCTCATTGGCTGCCTGGATATAAACTCAGTGCTGTTGGGGCAGCACAGAGAAACGGAACTGAGACTGGCCTTTCTGGCTGCCTGGGAGCTTGGTGAGGCCTGTCATTGCTGGCTTCCCCTCACTTCCCTGGCAATCTGTATGACACAATAGAGGTAGCCATAATTACCCTGGGAACATAACTTTATTGACCTGAGAACCACACCTCCATTCCCCACAGTGACTGTAGCAAGGCCCACCCAAGGAGTCTGAGCTCAGACACACCTAACTCTACCCCCACCTGATGGTCTTTCTCTACCCACCCCAGTAGCCTAAGACAAAGCACACAAGCTCTTGGGAGCTCCATGGCCCAGGCCACTGCCTGGGAAATTTATTCAGGCAAACCTAGGGCAAGCTTGTATCCTCCCTGTACTAACATAGCTGATGCTCTCTTGAAAGAGCCAACTCCTCTATTAACACAACTCATAAAAGAACAACCCAACCACAAGAAAGCAGAAAACAGCTAACTGCGCCACCTGTAATAACCTGGCTAAGCAGGCATCCTGAGTTTGTCCACATTACAACTTAATGCCAGCACAACCACCATTCAAGAATACCAGTGCACTAAACAAAACTACAATCGAGGTCCCACATAGAGTTCACTTCACTTCCTTGCTACCTCCAGCAGAGCAGAGGCTGGTATCCATGGCTGAGAGATCTGAGGATGGATTACTTCACAGGACTCTTGTAGACACTCTTCAGTACCAGCCTGGAGCCCAGTAGCTCCACTGGGTGGTTATGCCCAGAAGAGAAATAACAATCACTGCAGTCCACATCCCAGGAAGCCCCATCCCTAGGGGAAGGGGAAGTGTACCACATCAAGGGAAAATCACATGAGACAAAAGAATGTGAACAGCAGCCCCTGAGCCTGAGATCTTTCCTCTGACATAGTCCACACAAATGAGAAGGAACCAGAAAAAAATTCTGGTAATACGACAAAACAAGTTTTGTAACACCGCAAAAAAATCACACTAGCTCACTAGCCATGGATCCAAATCAAGAAGTAATTTCTGAATTGCTAGAAAAAGAACTCAGAAGTTCCATTATTAAGCTACTCAAAGAGGCACCAGAGAAAGGTGAATACCATTTAAAGAAATGTAAAAAAGTTATAGGAGATAGACAGAAAAATCTCCCAAGAAATACATAGCAAAAATAAAAAACGATCATGACTTCTGGAAATAAAGAACACACTTAGAGAAATGCAAACTACACTGGAGAGTCTAAACAATAGAACCGAATAAGTAAAAAAAACAATAAAAATAAAAAACAACAACAAAAAAATCAGAGCCCAAAGACAAGGCTTTTGAATTAACTCAATCAAACAATGGCAAAGAAAAAAAAATGCAAGCAATATAAACAAAGCCTCCAAGAAGTTTGGGATTATGTTAAATGACCAAACCTAAAAATAATTATTATCAAGGAATAAGAGAAATCTTAAAGTTTGAAAAACATATTTGAGGTAATAATTGAGGAAAACCACCTTAGCCTTGCTAGAGATCTAGACATCCAAATACAAGAAGCTCAAAGAACACCCAGGAAATTCATTGCAAAAAGGTTATTACCTGGGCACATAGTCATCTAGTTATCTAAATTCAAAACAAAGGGAAGAATCTTAAGAGATGTGAGGCAAAAACATCAGGTAATTTATAAAGGAAAACCTATTAGATTAACAGTAGATTTCTCAGCAGAAACCTAACAAGCTAGAATGAATTGGGGTCCTATTTTTAGCCTCCTTAAACAAAACAATTATCAGTCAAGAATTTTGTATTCAGTGAAACCAAGCTTCATAAATGAAGGAAAGATACAGTCTTTCTCAGACACACAAATGTTATGAGAATGAGCCACTACAAAGTCAGCACTATGAAAACTGCTAAACAGAGCTCTAAGTCTTGAAACATAACCTCAAAATACACCAAAATAGAACCTGTTTAGGGCATAAATCTCACAGGATCTATAAAATAATAACACAATAACAACAACAAAAAAACACCCCAAGACATTCAGGCAACACCTAGCATGATTAATAGAATAGTATCTCACACCTTAATACTAATGCTAAATGTAAATAACCTAAATGCTCCACTTAAAACATATAGAATGACAGATGGATAAAAACTCACTAACCAAGTATCTGCTGTCTTCAAGAGACTCACTTAACAAATTATGACTCACAGAAACTTAGGGTAAAGGGGTGCAAAAAGATATTCTGTGCAAATGGACCCCAAATCAAGTAGGAGTAGCTATTTTTACATTGGACAAAACAGACTTTAAAGCAACAACAGGTAAATACAAAGCAGGACATTATATAATGATAAAAGGACTAGTACAAAAGGAAAATATCACAGTCCTAAATATATGCACACCTAACACTGGAGCTCCCAAATTTATAAAGCAATTACTACGAGACCTAAGAAATGAGATAGCTGGCAAGACAATAATAATGGGGGGACTTCCATACTCCACTGACAGCACTAGACAGGTCATCAAGACAAATTTGACAAGAAAACAGTGGACTTAACCTACACCCTACAACAAATTGAAGCAGCTATGTTGTCTTGGGTAGAAACCTGGGGTTTGTCATCTCATGCCAGGAAAATGCAGGACATGGACACACATGAAGAGTTTAGGTAGCAGAGGTTTAAAAGGCAGAATAAAGAGAAAGAAAAGCAGCTTTCTTTCTATTGAGAGAGAGAGGACTTGCCAGAGCAAAAGACCTGTGGGCAGTGGGTGTGCTGGATTTTATAGTCATGTTTGAGAAGGCAGTGTCTGATTTACATAGGACTCACAGATTGGTTCAAATAGGTATGACATTTACATAGCACATGGGGAAGGATGACCACTCCACCCCTATCTTATTATGCCAATGAATTATCCAGTTGACCAAGGCCATCTTGTCTGCTCCTTACTGTATATGTGGCTGATAAATAGAAGGGAAGATAGGGCTGCCATTTTAAACATGATTGTCACAACTGCCAGCATCTATGTCTTCAGCTCGATTTAACAGGCTCTTCGTTAGAAAGGAAAATGATTCTTTGTTAAAAAGGAAAATGATTCTTTGTTAGAAAGGAAAATGATTTGGGGCTGATTTTCATTAAAAGGAAAACCTTACTGAGGACTTTCATACTGTATCTGCCTAAATAATTTCTTCTTAACTCCTGTATCAAAATGGACTTAACAGATATTTACAGAATATTCTACCCAACAAGCAGAATGTACCTTCTATTTACCATCACATGGAATATTCTCCAAGATAGACCACATGATAGGCCACAAAACAAGTCTTAATAAATTTAAGAAAATCTAAATTATATCAAGTACTCTCAGACCACAATGGAATAAAATTGGAAATGAATTCCGCAAGGAACCCTTAAAAACCTGCAAATACGTGAAAATTAAATAAACTGTTCCTGAATGATCATTGGGTCAATAATGAAATCAAAATGGAAATTGAAAACATATTTGAACTGAACAATAATAGTGACACAACTAATCAAAATCTCTGAAACACAGCAAAGGCAGTGCAAAGAGAAAAGTTCATAGCCTTAAATGCCTACATCCAAAAGTCTGAAAGAACACAAATAGGCAATCTAAGGTCACATTTCAAGGAACCAGAGAAACAAGAACAAACCAAACCCAAACCCAGCAGAAGAGAAATAACAAAGATCAGAACAGAACTAAATGAAATTAAATAACAAAAAAAACAAAAGATAAATAAAACAAAATTTTTATTTACCCGTTCTTTGAAAGGGTAAATAAAAGTGATAGACCATTAATGAGATTAACCAATAAGAGAAGAAAGAAAATTCAAATAAGCTCAACTAGAAATGAAACAGGAGATATTTCAACTAATACCACAGAAATACAGATCATTCAAGGCTACTAGGAACACCTTTACATATACAAACTGGAAAACCTAGAGGAGATGGTTAAATTCCTGAAACTCAACCCTCCTAGATTAAACAAGGAAGAAAGGAAGAAACAAAAACTTTGAACAGACCAATAACAAGCAGCAAGTTTGAAATGGTAATTTTTTTAAAAACCTGTCAACAACAACAACAAAGTCCAGGACTGGACGGATTTACAGCTGAATTCTATCAGACATTGTACCAATCTTGTTCACACTTACAAAATACAGAGAAAGGGAATCATCCCTAAATTGTTCTATGAAGCCAGTTTCACCCTAATACCAAAACCAGGAAAGAATGTAACAACAACAACAACAACAACAAAATACAGACCGATATCCTTGATGAACATAGATGCAAAAATTGTCAACAAAATATTAGCTAACCAAATATAACAGCATAACAAAAAGATAATCCACCATGATCAAGTGAGTTTCATACCACGAATGCAGGGATGGTTTAACATATGCGTGTCAACGAATGTGATATGCCACGTAAACAGAATTAAAAACAAAAACCACATGATTATCTCAATAGATACAGAAAAAGCATTTGACAAAATTCAGCTTCCCTTTATGATTAAAACCCTCAGCAAAATCATCATAGAAGGGACATTACCTAAGACAATAAAGACATCTATGACAAACTCACAGCCAACATTATACTGAATGGGGAAAAGATGAAAGCATTCCCCTGAGAACTTGACTAAGACAAGGATGCCCACTTTTACCACGTCTATTTAACACAGTACTGGAAGTCCTAGCCAGAGGAATCAGATTAGAGAAAGAAATAGAGGGCATTCATATTGGTAAAGAGAAAGTCAAACAGTCACTCTTTGCTGATGATGTAATCATATACCTAGAAGACCCTAAAGACTCATTCAAAAAGCTCCTGGAACTGGTAAATGAATTCAGCGAAGTTTCAGGATACAAAATTAATGTACACAAATCAGTAGCTCTGCTATACACCAACAGCAACCAAGCTGAGAATCAAATCAAGAACTCAACCCCTTTCATAATAGCTGCAAAAAACTGAAATAAAATACTTAAGATTATACCTAACCAAAGATGTGAAAGACCTCTACATGGAAGATTACAAAACATTGCTGAAAAAATTATAGTTGATGCAAACAAATGGAAACACATCCCATGCTCATGGATGGGTAGAATCAATATTGTGAAAATAATTATAATACCAAAAACAATCCACAAATTAAATGCAATTCCCATCAAAATGCCATCATCACTCTTCATAGAACTAGAAAAAAAAAATCCTAAGATATATAAGGAACCAAAAAATAGTCCATACAGCCAAAGAAAGACTAAGCAAAAAGAACAAATCTAGAGGCATTACATTACTCAATTTCAAACTATACTACAAGGCTATAGTCACCAAACAGCATGGTACTGCCATAAAAATAAACACATAGACCAATGGAGCCAAATAGAGAACCCAGAAATAAAGCCAAATATTTTCAGCCAACTGACCTTTGACAACACATAAAAAAACATAAAAAGGGGAAAGACACCCTATTCAACAAATGATGTGGGTTAATTGCCCAGCCACATGTAGAAGAATGAAGCTGGATCCTCATCTCTCACCTTATGCAAAAATCAACTCAAGATGGATGGATCAAAGATTTCAATCTAAGACCTGAAACCATAAAAATTCTAGAAGATAATATTGGAAAAGCTCCTCTAGACATTGGCTTAAGCAAATATTTCATGACCAATAGCCCAGAAGCAAATGGAACAAAAACAAAATAAATAGATGGGACTTAATTAAACTAAAATGCTTCTGTACAGCAAAAGAAATAATCAGCATAGTAAACAGACAACCTACAGAGTGGGAGAAAATAGTTTTGCAAACTACATATTCAACAAAGAACTAATATCCAGAATCTACAAGGAAATTAAACAAACTAACAATAATAAATGAATCATCTCATCAAGAAGTGAGCTAAGGACATGAATAGACAATTTCCAAAAAAAGATATACAAATGGCCAACAAACATATAAGAAATGCTCAACAGTACTAATTATCAGGGAAATAAAAATCAAAACCACAATGAAATATCACCTTACTTCTGCAAGAATGACCACAATTAAAAAGTAAAAAAAAAATAGATGTTGATGTGGCTATGTTGAAAAAGAACATTTTTACACTGCTGGAGGGAATATAAACTAGTACAACCACTATGGAAAAGAGTATGGAGATTCCCTAAAAATCTAAAAGTAGATCTACCATTTGATCCAGCAATTCCATTACTGGGTGTCTACCTAGAGGAAAAGAAGTCATTATATTAAAAAGATACTTGCACATGCATGTTTATAGCAGCACAATTTGAAGTTTCAAAAATACTACTACTCAGCTATAAAAAGGAATGAAATAATGACATTCTCAGCAACCTGGATGGAGTTGGACACCATTATTCTAAGTGAAGTAACTCAGGAATGGAAAACCAAACATCATATGTTTCCGTTTATCAGTAGGGACTAAGCTATGAGGGTACAAAGGCATAAGAATGGCATAATGGATGGTGGGGAGTTGGGGGGAAGGGTGGGATGGGAGTGAGAAATAAAACACTACACATTGGGTACCATGCTGTTTTGGTGACTATAGCCTTGTAGTATAGTTTGAAATTGAGTAATATGATGCTTCTAGATTTATTCTACTTCCTTTTTTTTTCCTAAAAAAAACAAAAAAAACAAAAACAAAAAAAAAACAAAAAAACCAAAAACAAACAAACAAAAAAAACAGGTTTTTGGCCCCTGCTGTCCATGTCAGCTCAGAGCTGTGCCTAGCAGGTTTTAAAGGGTCTGGGTATTTTCCTTTTCTCATAGTTAATATTGCAAAATAATGCAAATCATTTTGGGAAAGAGTTAGATGAATATGTATGGGATACACATGTTATGGTATACAGCCCTTCTTTACAGAAATCAATACCTCTTGAGGTTTTGAGCCAGAAATGTGAGAATATTGAGGGAGCATGATTTCCCATGGTCCCTTACACAGTTGCATGCTAACTCCCAACTTTTTTCTGTATACGAAAAGTGTTACGAGAAGTCAGGGACCCCAAATGGAAGGACCAGCTGCAGCCGTGGCAAAGGAACATACATTGTGAAGATTTTATCTTAATATGGACATTTATCATTTCTCAAATAATACTTTTATAATTTCTTATGCCTGTCTTTAATCTCTTAATCCTGTTATCTTCATAAGCTGAGGATGTACATCACCTCAGGACGTGATCATTGTGTTAATGCTACAAATTGATTGTGAAACGTGTGTTTGAACAATATGAAATCAGTGCACCTTGAAAAAGAACATAATAATAGCGATTTTTATGGAACAAGGGAAGACAACCATAAGATCTGACTGCTTGTGGGGTCAGGCAATAAGAGCCATATTTTTTTTCTTGCAGAGGGCCTATAAACGGACGTGCAAGTAGGAAACATATCACTAAATCCTTTTCCTAACAAGGAATATTAATATTAATACCCTGGGAAAAGAACGCATCCCTGGGGGGAGGTCTATGAATGGCCGCTCTGGGAATGTCTGTCTTGTGCAGTTGAGGTAAGGACTGAGATAAGCCTTGGTCTCCTGCAGAACCCTCAGGCTTACTAGGATTGGGAAAACTCAGCCCTGGTAAACTTGTGGTCAGACCAGTTCTCTGCTCTCAAACTCTGTTTTCTGTTGTTTAAGATGTCTATCAAGACAATATGTGCACCGCTGAACACAGACCCTTATCAGCGGTTCTGCTTTTGCCGTTTGCCCTGTGATCTTTGTTGGACCCTTATCAGTGGTTCTGCTTTTGCCCTTTGCCCTGTTCCCTCAGAAGCATGTGATGTTTGTTAGACCCTTATCAGTGGTTCTACTTTGTGCTCCTTGAAGCCTGTGATCTTTGTACCTACTCCCTGTTCTTATACTTCCTCCCCTTTTGAAACCCTTAATAAAAACTTGCTGGTCTGAGACTCAGAGGGCATCATGGTCCTACCGATATGTGATGTCACCCCTGGCGGCCTAGCTGTAAAATTCCTCTCTTTGTACTGTCTCTCTTTATTTCTTAGCCGGCTGACACTTATGGAAAATAAAACCTACGTTGAAATATTGGGAGTATGTTTATCCAATAGAAAAGTATGCAACACTATCTTTGGCTGTCCACATCTCTTTAATGATGCCATTGGCCTAGATCATTGCTGTCCAGCCTCTGTTATTGCCACATTCATCTTGTCTCTGTTTAATGCTATTACCTATCCTCTGGTTTTCTTTAATTCTATTATTATCACTTACATTAGGTAGCTTAGCGTCTGACAAGCCTCTCCCTCCATCAGTATTGGCCTTTGGGGAACAGTCATTACTGTTAAATGAAGCATGCTGGTACCCACTTCGTTATTACATTGTTGAATGCCTCAATAAAGGGGCTAACCTTGGCCTCCCCAAAGAACACAGTCCCATGGTAACTTATCAGATGTTATATAATAAATGCATTTTGATATTGTTCCCTCCTGAGACTTTGACTGTTATCTCAATATTGTGCCAACATGGTTCTGGCAACTCTCCTTCAATTTCTGTGAATCATTGTTGAATTGATAACTTCAAGGAGCTACCCCAGCAAACTGTTAGGACCAGATTCAGGGATCCTTGTAGAAACATTATCTCAATTCCTAGGTTAATGATTTAGTGATCTCTTCCTTATCTAATCTTATATTCGATTCTATCCTCCAATCATAAAAATCTAGTATGCCTTTCCACATATACTCGACAGGTTCTTGTAGTACCTACACACAGATTCTTCAAGTCCTTTGACCTGTAGGCTCTTAAGAAGCAAGACTTGTAATTTTCTTCTTAAACTGAGTAGGCATCTGACTCAGTGATTAGTCTGGTATTAATTATGGATCATCTGAGTAGGCCTTGACAGGAACATGTGTCATCTTTTTGTGCACCTTCTTTGAGTAAGGTCATTGGATCTCAAAGAGAAAAAGCTGATTTCATTGTGCAAGACCTTCAAGGGAATTTAGAACTTCTGGAGCCTTGGGTTCATCCACCAAAATGTCACCAATTCCAGGTGTAATGATCCTGTTCTTTCCCATCAGACCTCTGCCTTTGAATGGGAAATAAGTTAGGAATACACATTTTGCAAGCTTTACACTTCTGTTATCCTTAAAACAAGAACCTGAACTTGGTTTTTAGCTTCAGTTTTCCCTGAAGGTGCAGGAGATAGGCCCTGCCTTAAGATTGTCATCATGGGGTTTTGATTAAATTGGCAAGTAATTCCCCTAAGTCTGCTAATTTCTTTCTGCAAGACTCCAATGCTGGCAAAAGGAGGTTGATAAATAACATTTTCTCCCATACTCATGAAACATCACAACTACTTGAACTCTTAATGACCTGCCCTTCACTTAACATCTCATCCCAATTAACCACGAACAAAAGCTTTATAACTTTGATGCCACTGCATACTGCTCTTAGAACAATTGTGTTAGTCCAATTTGTCTTGAAAACATAGCTCAAGGCAAAACATGTGCTAATGCATTATTGAAAAGGGGAATCTTTGAGTAGAAAGAAGAAAGGGAAGTAAGACAGGAAAGGGTCGGAGACACATACAGAGTGGTGTGTTATGAAGCTGGCCATTGTGTCACTGAGACATAGCCATGGAGCGTGCCTTCTAAAGATGTTCAGAAATCTTCAGGACCACCCAGTGGAGGCAACCCTGGCGAGGCAATTTATCTGTTGATTTCCTCCTGTCTCCTGAATACGGTGCCCTCCTACCCACACACATATGCGCCTTTCCAGATGGACTGCCATAAAGTCTCTCAGGCAGTGAGTAGGAACCCACACTTTATCTTTGTGTTGTGGGCTTCGGTATCAGTAAGTAATGGGAGAAGTTAGAAATTTAAGGTCTTTATTTTCACATAGTGGAAACTTAAGGATGATAGGGTCACTTACCACAGCAGTGGCTTAGAGAAGTGACCAAGCATCAGGAAAACAGGTGAGGCATTCAACCTAAAACAGGTACTCACTATACACTGGCATGGGGCCTGGCATTTAGCACACATGTTGTCTTGTAATTCACACAAACTGCCTTGATCTTTAGATCAATTTACATTTAACTTGTCCTCTGGCCAAAAGTACCATCTGTTTCTTTGCTTCCTTGCAAGCTTTGCTTTGTGGGGCCTAATCTGTGCTCCTTTTTAACTCGGCGGAAGTCCTGATGCTTCTGTAGCTTGCTTGCTGCATTCTGTTGCTCTTGGAACTTCCTGAACTACCAGTGACACATTTCTGACATATACCACTTCTACAACCTGCAAACTTCCTTGGTTTCTGTCCAAAAACATGTATTTTGCTATCTCTCTTGTTACCTATTTATCTCCTTTTTTAAAAAGTCAGTACCAGCAACAACTAAACTAGAATTTTTTTCTTCCTTCTGTCCTCCTAACCAGAGTACAACCTAATTATATTTTTTACTTTTTAGAGGAATAGGTCTACAGTAAGACGTAAATTTTTATGAGCACTGTCTTAAGCTTCAGCAAATTCACTTCGTATTAGAGTCCTCATTTGATAGATAAGTAACCTAAGCTTGAGCATCTAAGGGACATATGAGCGTTCCTCATCCCCTTACTAACTTGAAGGCAAGTGATTTTTATAAATGAAATATGTTCTATAATAGATATATTTGGACAATGTCAGGATGGCCCCAAAATTCTGTTAATCAGTAGCTCACATAAGCTGCTTCATGAGGCAAACAGTGAAACTGTCCCGTAAATCTAGAGGATATAAATAGAGCATGCCTTTGATTCTTTATTGAACTCTCTCTTCAGTGAAAAAGTTCTCATGTCAATAACTTCCATTTACCCTACTCAAATGGTAGTTACTAAACTGGGAGCTGGTCCTCTGGGGACGGCATTCTGCCTCTAAGGAGGATGAGAAGAGTGTATCTGGGATAAACTTCCAAATTGGAGATAGATTTAAAACAATTACCATGTGATTAGTCTGGCTACAAAATAATCAAGATATGTATTATATGAATTTAAATATATATGTATTCAGCATATACAGCATATACATGTAAAAGTAAGGTATATATATTTACTAAGTATATATATAATTTATATATCAATGGTATATGGCTAGAGAGTCAGCTTGTCACCAAATATTAGCTTTATTACAAAAAAGAAACTATGTGTTACCATATTTTAAAATCTCTAATTAAAATATTTAGTCTCCTGTCTATTCTACTTTTGGAAGGAATGAATAAAGACATCCCATTCTTTTAACAAATTTTTATTTCTTGTGACTATATTCCTCTAATCATTTGGCTCAAGCATAGGAAGATGAAGAGCAGGAGAAAAATGTTAAGGCAAAGTTTTAATGAATAATCACATTGCTTCCTCCAACTCAGTAATAAGGAACGACGTTTTAAGAATGATGGCATCGAGGGGAAGGGAAATACGGTTTGTTGAATGCATCCTATGTGCCAGGTACTATTGTAACACTTTACTTGGATTCCATCATCTTCATGAAAACTCAGAACTGATGTGAGAATCCTCAATTTATCATGAGGATTCTGGAACTAAAAGTTACATTCTTGTCCCAGAGGGGACCAGCAGGAAGAAGTCCAGGGCTGCACAGCTGTGTCACTGGGATATGGCTTGGCTGCCTGATGGTTTAAGACAAACATTAGCTGAAGACCTCAGCTTACCCATGGAACACCTTTTTCCCTGAGGACACTTTGAAATAGGGTATCTTTATCCCTTAGGTGGCTGCTACTATTTGTCATGTCTCAAATAGCCAAGTGTGCAAATTATCTCAAAGATTACCAGGGATATATTTCTTAGTAGCTAGAATGAATTGATGATAGTGTTTATTTGCTAGTGCTGTGTCTGATTTCTTGAAATACTTGTATGATTAATGTTATGTATCAACTTGGCTAGGCCACATTACCTGGATATTTGGTCAAATGCCAGTCTGGATGTAGCTGTGTAGTTATTTTTTTAAATGGGGTTATACTTAAATAGACAAACTTTGGGTAAAGCAGATGAACCTCTACGATGTGGGTGAGCCTTACCCAAACAGTTGAAGCCTTAAGAGAAAGCAGACGGAGGTTCCTCCAAAGAAAAATCGTTCTGTCTCCAGACTGCCTTCCAACTCAACATGCAGCATCAATTCTTCCTTAGGTCTCTAGCCTCCCGACCTTCTCTGCAGATTTTGGACTTGCTAGCTGTCACACGAGCATTAGTCAAGTTTTGAAAATAATTCTCTCTCATCTGTTTTTTATCTCTCTTTTTATCTCTGTGTGTGTGTGTGTGTGTGTGTGTGTGTGTGTGTACATGTATATATCCACAAACTAAACAATTTCCACTAAGATCAGTGGAGCATCTGAGTATCATGACTTAGCTCTGCTAGAATAGGACACTGCAGATGATAATGTTTCTAACCAAGTCATGAAACTTTTCTTCCTAATATTACATATATATGTGTGTGTATGTGTGTACATGATGTATATAACTATATAAAAGTTGTAACATTATATATAGTTGTATTAGTCCATTTTCACACTATTATAAATACCCAAGACTGGGTAATTTATAAAGGAAAGAGGTTTATTAATTGATTCACAGTTCTGCATGATGACGGTGGAGGCCTCAGGAAACTTACAATTATGGTGGAAGGGGAAGCAAACACATACTTCTTCACAAGGTGGCAAGGTGGCAGGAAAGAAGTGCAGAGCGAAGAAGGTTTTATAAGAAGCCCCTTACAAAACCATCAGATCTTATGACAACTGCCTCGGTATCACAAAGACATCATGATCTAATCACCTCCCACAAGGTCCCTCTCCCAACATGTGGGGATTACAAATCAGATTACAATTCAAGATAAGATTTGGGTAGCGATACAGAGCCAGACCATATCAATAATTACTTTCTATATACACACACACATGCACACACACACACGTATGAGACTTCTTATTAGTTTTGTTTTTGGAGAACCATGACTAATGAAACATATGATACATATTTTTTCACTACATGAAAGTCCCAATGCCTGTTACAACCCTGAATAGCATGGGAGGAATTTGTAAGGTCTGAATTCATTTCTGTTTGACATAAGGTAGAGACAGCAGAAAACAAGTATTAATAGGAAATGTGATTTTTAAAATGTTGGCATATGGGATCCAAGTGTTCTGATATATTGGTGGCGTATAAAATGGAAAATAAAAGGTAGTAAGCATAATTTTAAAAGTTCATTCATCTTGATTTCACTGTTTCATTTCTTTAAATTTATTTAAGAGAAAAACATAGAAATATATACATACATTTCTACTTATTATTTGTATTTGGGAGAAAAAGTTCTTGAGAGCATGATCTTTTTGAAAAAAGTGATAAAAAGTAAACCAAATGTCCATAAATAAGTGATTGTTTTAAAAATTATGGTATACCTGAATACTGGAATAGTTTACAGATATTAAAAAATAATTTTAGAAATATTAATTTTAGAAATATAAATATAATTTTAGAAAAATAATATTGATTTAGTATTAAGTGAAAATAAGAAAGGCACAGTCTACATACACTCAGAATACAAATCTTTGGGTCTGGATATCTGGTTACATGATGTTAAGCACCCCCAAGGCACTAAACACCTGTTTCTCTGTGAGAATATTATGTGTTTGTTTTTAATTATAATTTTCTCTTTTTCAAATTATTTTAAATCAACATGCAATATTTTATAGTTCAAATATTAACATAATTTAATTGAAAATAAGAAAAATATGAAGGATGTTAAGGAGTAAGTTAGGAAAAGAAGAGGCAAAGAGGTACAAATGGAATGGAGTGGGAGAGGAAAAAGAGACCAAGATGGCCTCGCGCTCACTTGGTTAACTGAACTCCATATTCTGTGTCTCTTACAAGATCTGGTACTGTCAGGAAAGTGCAGACATGGTGCTGTTTAGTCGAACTAAAAGGATAATGCCTTAACTCGTTGACTTCTACATCTACATACACCAGGAAACTGCTGAGAGAAAGAATATATTAATATGTATTTTTTGACCAAATGCTTAATGTTCAAGTGTGGAAGTCAATATTTAGTCAAATTCAAGACCAAAACCAAGACCAGGCTGAAGCCGCATATCACCATTATATGCTAAGCTTCTGGAATACGAGAACATTTCAATTTTTATCTAATAATAATAATTAGAATGCTCTTATTACAAGTGCAAAAGTCATTATTAAATTTGCCAGCATTTCTCAGCACTGTCAGTGGCTAGATAGCTCCTACATTCTCTATACAGCATATTTGCAAAACCAAGCAATTTAGAATTATAATTTAGATCTTAGAATTTCCAATAAGATCAGTGGGGGATCTGAGTATTGTGGCTTAGCTCTGCAAGTATAGAATAATGCAGAAAATAATGCTTCTAACCAGCTCATGAAACCTTCTTTCCTCTCTATAGCTGACTAAGGTGATGCCAAATTTACCTTCATTTAGAAATAGAAATTTGATTGATGGTATTTATGTGATTTCATTGAAACCATTCCACATATTGAAGTTTTATTCACTTTTTTTTTTGTCTGAATATTTTCAAAAACAAAGTTGAGATTTTTAGTCTCCTATCTTTTTATTTATAATATTTGTGAATGCAATTGTAACTTCACAACTACTTGGAACAAATTTGTCCTTAATCTGTTCATGTAGAGATGAGGATGGGGTAATGTAATTGGCACACAAAATGCTGCTCCGCGTTTCCATCTGCAACTCAGCTTTCGTTGCATGACACCAATTTCAGCTTCTTTCCTGGAGTGGAATGATTTGTATATCTTTACAGGAGATTTTTTTGTAAGGAATTCTTGCACTCTTGAAATAAAGCAGTTTGATTACTTATTCAGCAGGTTTCAGCAAATGAGCTTTTTTCCTTTGCAAGCTCTGCATTATTGTTATCTGCATAGTATAATATAAAAGCTTTCTTTTGTTTAAGCAGCCTGTCAAAAATCTAATAGTTGCCATTCCCTATTGGTTAAACATTTTCTATATGACAAAAAAGGTTACAAACTTTTGGATTACATCATATAGGTTGTCTTTGACCAGATAGCAATAATAAGACACACACACTCAATATATATATTGCTTACAGTCATAAGCAATATATGTATTTCTTCCTTGAGATTCCTAAACTACTCAAAGCCTTCTTCCATTGTCATAATCATTACATAGTACATTTTGCCATTCTAAAAATACTTCTTGCTGGGCGTGGTGGCTCATGCCTGTAATCCCAGCACTTTGGGAGGCCGAGGCGGGCGGATCACCTGAGGTCGGGAATTCAAGAGGAGCCTGGCCAACATGGCGAAACCCTGTCTCTACTAAAAATGCAAAAATTAGCCGGGCGTGGTGGTGGGCACCTGTAATCCCAGCTACTCAGGAGGCTGAGGCAGGTGAATCACTTGAATTTGGGAGGCGGAGGTTGCAGTGAGCTGAGATCAGGCCACTGCACTCCAGCCTGGGCGACAAAGCGAGACTCCATCTCAAAACAAAAACAAAACAAAACAAACAAACAAATCTATATTCACACCAAAGTTTTTGTAAAAAATGTTTTTCATTGTTTCTCTCCCAAATATCCAACGTGACAAAAGTGGCACACTGAATAAATTCCTTTCTTTTTTTTTTGCCCACGACATATTATTATTAAAGACACATTTTCATAAGCATGTTTTCTAGAAATAAGACTTTAACAAGGATTTATACATTAAGAAAAACTTAAAAAAATTCTTCGTCTTTATTGAAAATGGTTGACAATTCTTTTAAGAATCATTTCATCAAACTTTTGATTAAATATTATGACTCGAAGCTATGAGTATGGCTTACTGTTAGTGTTGGCATAAATGAGGTTGGTGCTATTATGCATAGTGAATATTGGGAGTAATACAGTGGACATTGTGCTCATAACAATAATTGTCAAATAGTTTTTGAAAATTGATTCTTGGTGTTTATGGTATCAAGTATAATTGAAAAATATTTTCTCAATGCTATTTTCATTAAAGTTATGAATCTTACTGGTTCACGATTTAATTCTATACACATTAAATTTTAAGATTATTTATTATTCTATGCTATATTATTTTTAATTTGTTAAAAAATTTTGGTTCAAAAGGAATAAAATTTTTTTTAATAAAGTTATCTAGCTAACATACACTCACAATCGTTGATTTAACTGTCAATCTTTTCCCCCATTTAACTACTTCGGAGTGTATAAAATTACTAGTAAATAAATAATTATGGTAAAACAGCTGAGGTATTTTACTTTTCCAATAATATGTAATTCATCAGACTGATATTGTTTCTCCATATAAATCATATGATGATATTTCATTTAAAGTTATGCCTATGGTGCTTTCTTCTGCTTAAAATTAACCATTGAAATATAAACAATAAATCTGAATCAAATACCTCTTTATAATCCCAACTTTTTATGATGATAATCAAATATGATGGTACCTACATGATCCCATAGTTATTGATCACAGAGAAACTTAGGAATGCCAGAAAAGGCATTCGTGATGAGTCCACCTATGTTCACAGTAGTTTGGAAATGCCTGTGATTAGGAAACTGTTACAGTAGATGATGGGATTTACAAGTCCAGACTTTAGTACAGAATTGTAGCCATTATGTGAATTATGCTTATGGATTTTGTGGTTAATCATTAGCTGTGATTAGATTAGGGTCTTAGTTTGTGCAGGCTGCTATAACAAAATACCATAGATTGGATACTTTATAAACCAGAAAAATTTATTTCTTACACTTCTGGAGGATGAGAAGTTCATGATCAAGTGGCCAGCAAATTTGGTATCTGGTGAAGGACTGCTTTCTGATTCATAGACGGCATCCTCTTGCAGTGGCCGCACATGGTGGAAAGGACAAGGCAGCTCTCTGAGGTCTCTTTCACGAAGGCACTAATCTCATCCATGAGGACTCTACCCTCATGACCTAATCACCTCCCAAAGGCGCAACGGAAGAGAATCAGATCGTCCAAGAGAAAGTATGAAATTGAAAGGAAAAAGAAGTGAGATGGAGATCTTCACATTTCTACCTCGGGCACTATTTTAGTAATAACAAATGTTGATGACTCATGAGGCAAAGGTTCCCAGGCAGAGAGAAGATTAGACTGATACCTGCTGCTCACATGCCTACAAGCCACCAACTCCCTCCCCAGCCCAACACTCACTGGTTGCCCCCATGAGACTGGCTTTCCACCCAAAACAGGTTTCACAGCCCATATGTACTTTCATGTCTCTCTTTATCCTTTTGAGATGTCGTTAATGCTTGCTTTTTGATTAAAATGTACGTGAGAAGGATCTCAGACTATGATTTACTCAGTCTTGTTTATTCAACTTGTGATTATAAAATCTTCTTTTTCCCCTTCTATGAGAGTTGAAAATTAAAATCTGTCCTGAGGGGAGAAACGTTATTTGACAGTGAATGACTTGCTTTAGGATGATTTCAATGGCAACTGTGAAGATAATAAAACATGATACCAAATAAATAATCAATCAGCCTACCTATGACACACTGAACTCTGTTCTTATGTACATGGCGATACTGCCTGTCATGCTACAAGCTCAACTTCCAAGGAGTGAAGGAGTGACAGGCCTGTGCCAGAGATTCCCTCAGCATTCTACACTGCCTGCAGAGAAGTGCACCATTTTTGATGTAAATAAATATGCATAAGCTAATTTGAATCTGCCTGTTTAGTTTTCCACAGCCCGCAACTCTTTTGTACAGCTTTTCACAGGGGCCTGACAGCTGGCCTAATCTACCGTCTTCTCAAACACTGCTCTTCTTTTTGCCTTGAAGGCCCTTCTTCAAGGGCCTTGAAACCAGGAGACAGACTGTCAGGGTGCACGAGTTCCCCTCAAGCTCTGTGTATCCCTGTGGCAGTGAGGGAAACCCAGTCTGAGTCAAAGGGTACCTAGTCTGGTTTCCAAGTTTTTAAATTGGCATTATGTGATGCTTAATTGGAATTATTTCTAGGGGCCTAAGGGATAGTAATTTCTTATCAAGATGAAAACTAATTAGTGGGCAGCTGTGAGGTGAGGAAAAAAATTCTGCAATACCTCTGACCCATACGATAGGGTGCTTATATGTGATAATATTTTCATGTCTTCTCATAATAAATTTGTTTCTTTAATTAACAAACCTAAGACTGCTGTTTATATTAAGACCACATAATCATGGACTATTCCCAGATTCAAATGAAGAACATAAAGTCAAAGGATGTAAATCCAATCTAACAGGACAAACTTGCTAACGCAGCATGAGGGTGCCGTGAGCATAGATTTCACTCCTGGCGTCAGGTGAGTGAGCTCAAGTCCTGTATTTTCTTGAATAAAAAACTTCTGCTTTCAGCCCTAATTCTGAAAACATTCAGTTTTCCTTAAATGTCTACAGTCAAGTGTGTTAGCGTGGAATAGAGGACTTACCACATCCTCAAGTGCCTTAGCATAAAATAAAGGATTTACCACATCCTCAAGTGCCTTAGCATGGAATAGAGGGCTTATTATATCTGCTCCATTCTGTTGAGTTTTTAACTAAAAACTCCCACATAACCACATTAGGTGTTCTTCATGTGAGTTCTTCAATCATGCCATCTCCTTCCGTAGAAATTCCATCCTCCCTCTTCTATACTGTCAAAATTGGTTTATCCTAGATGCTACATGCTCTCCTGTCAGTATTCATGATTTAAATTAACCATCATTTTCTATATGTCATTGCTCACACCTATTTACTTGCACACCCCTTATGCTCTGTTCCTTATTTGCATGTCTTTCTCCTCACTAGGAGCAGAGCTCTATTATAACTACCATAGTGAGCTTGCAAAGAGATTTACTGAACACACTTGAACATAATTAAACCAAATTCTGTTTCAGGGGTAGCAGGAACATATTCAACAGAAATGGTAGTGGATACAATGCTCATACAACTTATTTTATTATTTTATTCATTCAAAAATATATCTTAAGTATGTACTAGGTGCTAGCCATGGTTACAGATTCTTAGGATATTTCATTGAACAAAATGTCAGTGACTTACAGTCTAGGAGTGAAACAAATAATGAAGAATGAATACAATAAATTGGGAATTGTGAAGTGTGTTAGAGGGTGATACATGCTATGGAGAAAAAAGAAAAAAAATAGAGCAACGTAAAGACAGTTTGGAGTGCTAGATGAAGGGACTGACTGCAATTTTAAATAAGTTGGTCAAGATATGCCTCATTCAGATGAGGTCATTGGAGCACACACTTTGGGGATGGAGAGTTAGTAATAATAATATCTGGGAGATGATATTTCCAAGTAAAGGCAATAACCAATGCAAGATACGTGAGGCATTTTTGAGGGACAGTGAGGAGTCCAGTATGATTTGAGCTGAATGAGGGTTACAGATACCTCAGGTTGGAAGGTACCAGGGATGTGTGTGTGGGCGGCAGGGAGTGGGGGGTGAAGTCAAGGACAAGAGCACAGGTCATGTAAAGCTGTATAGGCCATTGGAAAGGTTTTGGCTGTCGTTGTTAAAGAATGGGAGACCAATGCAGAATGTTGAAAATAGAAGTAGCATGATTTATCTAGTGCTTTAAAAGAATGCTGAGTTGAGAATAGACTGTAAGGCAACAAGGATAAAAGAACACTTAAGAGGCGATAGCTGCATCTAAGTGGGAAGTGCTACAGGCTCAGAATCTGGTGGTAGCAATAAAGGTGGAGGAAGTATTCAGATTTCAGATATTTGAAAATAGAGTTGATAGGATACTTAATTATAGGGTGGGTGATAAAGACTGGAAACAAAAATGACTCTGAGCATGTTGGCCTGGGCAACTGTAAGCATGGATTCACCACTTACTAAAATGAGAAAGGCCATAGATTAATCATCCTTGAAAGAGCATCAAGAATCCAGTTTTGGACACATGCTGTTGAAGTATCTATCGTATGTTCACAAGGAGTGTCAAGAAAGCAATAGGAAATATGAATCCAGATGCCAGGAGAGAGGTCTGAGTAGAAATATAAACTTGGGAGAAACTGGCATCTTCATGAAAATTAAACCGTGATATGAAATGAGACCACAAAGGGAGTGCTTATAAACAGAAAAAGGAAAAGAACCAAGCATGGACTGAGTCCTACAGAACCTGAACTTTAAGGTTGAAAGGGAAAGGAAGGATCAGCAAAATGATTTGAAAATGAATTAATCTGAAATGAGCCCTTCGGGTAAGCTCAGCCAACCAAGCAGGGAATATATTCTATTTCAAGGTACTGTGTTCAGACAGCTGGGAAATGCACAAATAGAGGAAATGATCTTGCCCTCAAGAGATTTATAACCAAATTTGGAAGTAAGACACATGTGCAGAGTAATAGACACACATACAGGAAACATTACTATTAATGCAAAAAGTTAACACTGTTAGCAAGATATATGTAATAAATATATAAAATGTCAGTCCTTTGCTCAGAATGTGTTCCCCAAAATACATGTGTTGAAACTGTGATAGTATTAAGAAGTACAGTGTTTAGCAGGTGATTAAGTCATGAGGCAAAGCTTTCATGAATGAGATTAATGACTTTATAATAGAAGTTGAAAGGAATCCCCTAGTCCCTTTTGCCCTTCTCTCCCTTCTGCTATGTGAGGACACAGCATTTTTCCTCTCTGGAGAAGGCAACATTCAAGGTTCCATCCTGGATATAGAAACCAGGACGTCACCAGACATTGAACCCATTGATGCCTTGATCTAGGGCTTCCTAGGCTTCACAACCATGTGCAATAAATTTATGTTGTTTATAAATTATGTAATCTGTGGTATTTTATCACAGCAGCATGAAAAGTCTACAAGAGAATATTCGCTTTCCCAAATGAAGTAAAATTTGATTTCAATTTTGAAGCAGGAATTTGAGCCATTGAATAGGGCATTTCAAGCAACTGAAACAGCATGAGTGAAGTAGGTGTGCAAGGCCATGCCAGCCAGCTCTGGGGATGTCAAAGAAGTATCAATAGGTTGGAAAAATAGGCAAAAGCTTGGAATAGTCAGTGGGAGTGTCAATACTTGATCACGGAGGTGAAGAAGACCTGCAGAGGCTACTCGAACTTGGTTGTTACTATGGAAAGCAAGATGGTTGAAGATGTAATTAATTGCTGTCAAGGATCCAGTGTCCTTCTACATTTCCTCTCTAACCTTTCTTTTTAAAAAAAAAAAAATTCCTGAATTGTTGCCCTGATTTCTTATGTTTTTTCCCATGCACCTTTTCTTTGATGACAGTAGTGATCACAGGACTGGGTGGGACTCCGGCTTATGAGGCAAGTGAATTCACAGAGACTTTGGCAATCTTTCTCATGAGTTTTTAATCCAAATTTCCCCAACTGAAATTGCACAGATTAAAGCTTTTTGCGTCAACTCGCTTTAGTTATATGGGCATTTATCAATCATCTACTATGAGCTTAGAGCTTTGCTCAACTCATGTGACATAAAAATGAATAGTGCATGGTCTCAGCCTTGATTTTTCAATGTCAGTATTCTGGAAAATCTTTGCTGTCAACATATTATGGTACGAAATAAGACAGAATTGTGCACAGCTCAAAATGGGAACCCAGGAGAATGTGAAATTTAGGCTGTGGGAAAGCTTCCTGGTAAAAGCGACACCCACTTACTCTGTTTCGAAAGTAGCCAGGCAAAGGTATATATAGCTAACTGTCAATAATAGCTACCTATGAAGGGTCAGATGATAGGTATCATTGAATGTTCTTTCTCTCCTTCATCTATGTAAATCTTACGTTCTTCATTTTAATTTTTGAATTTTAAAGTTGTCACACTCTCAAAGAGAAGTAAGTTGAGTTCTTTTGGAAGAGTCACTACATTGATGACATAACACGTTAAATTATATTTGCAATTTTAACTTCTATTTCATGCTCTAATAAAGAGAGGTCATGCTGCAAAGTATGGAGAAGGGATTTCTAGGCATCCTGAAAAGCTGGAATCGAGGCTTAGAAACAGATCACAGCTTAACGTGATGGAGCAAGCATTGCTACAACAAGGGCAGTGGGAGGTGTGATGGGCACACAGGAGAGGGTGGGCAGTTGGCTGGGTAGTATCTCTAGGAGGATCCCTGTGTCAGGAAAGAGCACAGCTGTTAATCTAGGTGCTATTGTTTAACTTTTTTAAGCCCTACTTTCCTTGTTTTACATGGTGAGTACTTGCTTAATAAACATTAGTTCTTTTCTCTTGTCTTCCAAAAGCAAGGTAACCTGTCAGCTAGCATAGCAAAATTCAAAGAAAACAAAGTACTCATGTTTTTTTAAGAAAAATAAAGTCTTCTGTAACAAAATAAGTGGAGTAAAACAAATAGCTAACTATCATCCATTCCTTCTGTTATAAATTAGAAGCATTTATGCTTTTTGCACTCTGAAATCCTAGTATGAACATTACAAAAGGCCCAGACAAAGTCCACTGAGTGACCTACTGCTGGTAATCCCCAAGGAACCCCCTCAAGGTCCTCAAGTAGGCAGCCTCACTCAGGAAGGCTGAGTCTCAGAGCTCATGAGTAGTGCTATTAGCTCACCTAAGTTATTGCATATACTTGAGTTTTATTGACATCTTAAGTGGACACAAAGGGAGGAAAAAATAACAAGGTTTACTCTTGTGATCCAAGCTCACCATTATGGAATCGGATCAGAAAGCTGTTGCGAGTATCCCCACCTTACGTATCCACACAAGTTCATAAGAAATGACACTGAATAATAATATAACAACTTTAAGGAAGTTAAAAAAGCCTTTATTACTATTCAAATCCATGTAGCCATGCTGTTTTTATCACTCTCACACTGTTTTGTACAGTGCCTTAGATTGGTTTCCCTGGAAACATACTCTAAGACTGGGCATTGCCTCTAGAGGGTTTATTGGAGAAAACTCTTGGGAGATGACACCTGCAAGGAAAAGGAGAAGGCAAGGGGAAGCTCAACCACAATAAGCCTGCAACTGAGGGCTCTGAATCCTACAGGAAGCTGTGGATCTGAGACAGTCTTGCAGAGATTTTCCCAGTCAGAGCATGGCCTGGGCCTTTGTGTTTCTGCCTCAGCCAGTCTCAGGTTGTTGGCTGTTCCCTGGGCAAGGCAGGTTTTGCCACTAGGACTGTGCATCTTTAAGCTGTCCACAGTGGACATGCCAGGAGCCTGGTGTTTGCACCACTGTGATTTGATCTAACCTGATTCAATGGGTCATGTCCAGAATCCTTATAGATTCAAGGTGGAATTTTAAAGTTTTATTTGATTTTGGAAATTCGGCTGAAAAGTTTTTCTTATATTTTGATGAATTTTTCTTTCTTCACTTTGGACCATCAAACTTCTAACTTACCTCAGGAGAAAAGTGGAAATATAGCAAATGGAAGCAGCAGAGATGGGAAAATGAAGCCAGCCAATGGACGACCTGTTGGGTGTTAATTTAGTTTCACTTGGAGAGTTGAAAAATCCTACTTATAAATCTACTTTGCTCTCTGTTCTGTACTGGGCAAAAAGGAAAAACAAAATTAGTCTAGAGACTAGTTGAGCTGATCTGATTGGCATGCATGCAATAAACAGAATGACAGAACAAATGGGGGCAGGTTTCACAGGGGAATGGGGAAGGGTACCATGTTGAGTGAGGGTTGAAGCACTAGAGGAAACGTGAAAAGCCTGGAACTGGATGTTCAAGCCCTGGGCTCCCTCCTATCAACCATGCCCTCACGGCCATAGTATCTCTTCTCAGTATGCCTCAGTCTCATCAGTTGTAAAATAAAGTTAAATGAAGCCTTGTTTAACTCACAAGGCTATCAAGAGAGTCAGATGAGAGGTCTGTGTACAGGCTTTTCAAACTATAGAGCACTAAGGAATAATGAGTAGGAAATGGAATTGTGACATTGGGGTCAGTGTAGGGAGGGTTGAAATACTGGGTAAGGAAACTCCAAAGTTCTAAATCGACATTTCAAGCCATAAGTACCACCTTAGGAATAAAAATGCTTATAAAACCGGAAATACATTACTGAGGTGAAAATCTATGTAAAATACTAAGCCTGCTGTTTTCATACAAAACACAGCCCAGGAATGTTAGTATTCTTTATTTTATAGTCAGAGACATGGTCCAAGGAGCATTGTAAAAAGTAAAATATTCATTTGGGGGGAACTTAATGCTTATTTAGCAGTAAACAGATCAATATGGTCTTTACCTATTATTATTATTTTTGTTTGTTTCTCTGTTAAGTTTGACTAGACCAGTTGATATGTCAAGTTCTCATTCGGGGGCATCTTATTCAAAATTTGATATGTCTCCTTCTCACTAACTGATAAAAGTGATTGCAAATGAAGGTGATTGGTGAAGAGCAAGAGTGTTTCTCTGAAATATTGTTCCCTCCACACCCAGAAATCCAGTGTTTCTTGTATTTATGTGCAATATACTTGATATTAAAGCAAGTTTTTAAAAATGTATATTTATATTCCACTTTAATGATTCCTAATCCTCATGTTCTAGAGGTAGGCATGTGGTTTTTGAAAACAGCAAGATCATATTAAATATAATGCATGCTGTAGTTTAGACTGAAGAGTTTCTCTCTTAATAAATTTAAGGATTCATATACAGACATACCTTGGAAATACTGTGGGTTTGGTTCAGGGATTCAGATCATTGAGATAAAGCAAATGTCACAATAAAATGAGTCACACAAAGTTTTTGGCCAATGCATATAAAAGTTATATTTACACTATACTATAGTCCATTAAGTACAGAATAGCATTATGTTTAAAAATGTGTGTACTTTAAAAATACCTTATTGCTAAAAAATGCTAACAATCATTGGAGCCTTTGGGCTTAAAATATTCATAATTTGTTTGCTGGTGGAAGTTATTGTCTTGATATGGGTGGCTGTTGACTGATCAGAGTGGTGGTTACTGAAAGCAGGGGTGGCAGTGGCAGTTTACTTAAATATGACAAAAAATGAAACCTTCAACATTGATTAATTATTCCTTTCATGAAAGCTTTCTCTGTAGCATGTGATGCTGTTTGATAGTGTTTTACCCATAGTAAAATTTCTTTCAAAATTGGAGCCACTCCTCTCTAACCCTGCAAATGATTTATCAATTAAGTTTGTGTAATATTTTAAATCTTTTGGTTTTATTTCAACAGTGTTCATAGCATAAAATCAAGAGTGCATTCCACTTTAAGAAATGAGAAGCATCTCCTCATCCATTTAAATTTTATCCTAAGATTGCAACAATTCAGTCACATTTTCAGGCTTCACTTCTCATTGTAGTTCTTTGGCTATTTCTATCACATCCGTGATTACTTCTTCCACTAAAGCCTCGAAGCCCTGAAAGTTATTCGTGAGGGTTGGAATTGACTTCTACCAAACTGCTATTAATGTTTATATTTTGACCTCCTCCTGTGAATCACAGATATTCTTAACGGCATCTAGAATGGTAAATCCAATGTTCTTTGCAGACCCATCAAAAGAATTACTATCTATAACAGCTATCACCTCAGGAGATGTATTTTTTAAATAGTAAGACTTGAAAGTTGAAATTACTCCTTGATCCATGGGCTGTAGAATGGATGTTGTGTTAGCAGACAAGGAAACAACGTTTATCTCCTTGTGTATCTCCACCAGAGCTCTTGGATGACTAGTTTCACTGACAATGAGAAGCATGAATTCTTTTTTTCGGAGCAGCAAGTCTCAACAGTGGGCTTAAAATATTCAGTAAGTCATACTATAAACACATATGAGAGTAGATTTAGCTTAATTCTTAATGGCCCTAGAATTTTCAGAATGGTAAATGAGTATTGCCTTCACCTTAAAGTCACCAGTTGCATTAGTCTCTCACAGGAGGGTCAGCCTGTTGTTTCAAATTTTGTAGCCAAGCATCCATTTCTCCTCTCTAGCTACAAAAGTCTTAGATGGCATCTTCTTCCAATGGAAGGTATTTCATCTATATTGAAATCTGTCTTTTATTGTAGCCAGCTTTACCAATTATCTTAGCTGGATCTTCTGAATAACTTGCTGCAGCTTCCACATCAGCACGTGCTATTTCACCTTGCACTTTCATATTACAATGATGGCTTCTTTCCTTAAGCCCCATAAATGAGCGTTATCAAAAGATGTTCAATATCATCAATCAGAAAGTAATTAGTGAAATGCAAATTAAAACCACAATGAATCTAAAACCATTGAACTCATAGATGCAGAGAGTAGAATGGTGGGTACCAGAGACTGGGGTTAGGGGGAATGGAGAGATGATAGTCAAAGGGTACAAAGCCTTATTAGACAGGAGAAATAAATCTGATATTTAAAAATATCAATTGCACAGCATGGTGAATAGAGACGTACACTTCAATATTGCTAAGAGAGTAAATGTCTCATGTTTTCATCACAAAAAAGTTAAAATATTTAAGGTGGTATTATGTTAATTAGCTAAATGTACTCTTATTGCATCATACTAAAAATTACAACACCACTTTGTACCCCATAAATATAAATAACAGTGTTATTCAAAATAGAATAGAGGTAGAAGCAACCCAAATGTTAATTGGTGGAAGTCCATTAGTCGAGAAGGCAGTTCTGAAGTGACGTTCTGCCTGTGTCCTGCTCTTTTATTGACCAGCTCTATGAACTTACATGTAATTTTTAACCACTATGGTTCATTTTCTGTCTTCCATAAAATGGAGGTTAATTACAGCAGCAGACTCAAAGATCACATTTTTTGGTTGGGCAGATTAAAGGAGATAATGCTGGTCCATATTTAACAACATGTCTGACAAATAGAAAGCGCTCAGGAAAACCATTCTATAGGTTTTTCTTAATGCTCTTCCTATACATAAACCATCATCTTCCTTCTATCCAACCTTGGGAGCCTGACTCTATTTGTTTGGCACTTTTTACAGGGTTATAGAAAGGCAATATAAAATACACTAAAATTTTGATGTGAGAAAACAAAGACCTGAAATACTCTTCTATATGTATTGACTCCAAACCCTAGCAAACTGAGCTACAAAAATGTGAGCTCACGTGAACAGTATTTACTTTTTGAAAATGAGAACCATGACAGTGGTTAAACTAACATATAGTATGTATAATATAATATTGCATACAGAAATATTACCACAATTGTTTTTACTATAATAATGAAAGAAGGTCATAGTGAAACTTTATGAAGGGAAAACAATCCATTGATAATATTTCCCAGAGGAAGAGAAAAATGGTATGTGCATAAACATATTTTTCACTTTTGTTATCAACACTTTCGATTTTTTAAAAAAGTGGTATTTAAATTAAAAAGATTGGCAAAATCTGGAAAATTTATTTATGAGAAATCATTTATCATTCTATTATGCAAAATAAAGAACTGTTGGTTACTATACTCAGTTATTTTCTTAAAAAGGTGAATAACAAAAGCCTTTGAGAACTGCTTCTGTCTCACTAGAACAACAAATATCTCTGCCTTGAATTCTGAATAAGAATTTTTAGCTACATTTTCACCTACATATATTTTACTTCTTTAGAATCTGCAAGATAGTGAAGCCAACTAAATTCTTCAGTTATAGCTCCCCCATAGCCATTTGTCTCCTGTTAAAGGACAGTATACTGCTTTCATTTCACTTGGATCTTAATGGTTTGCATTTGCAATGCCTGCCTATTTACATTTATATTCCCTAACTTTCTTATCTTTTATTTTTTCCCCTTTTCTCTTCCTCCTCCTTCTCCTCCTCTACCACCTCCACTACTGTTTATGCATTTGCTTATTAGTGTACTATTCATGTGGTACACTCTTCACCTGGCTAGCTAATTTAGCTATGTACAATTAAAATCTTCTTTCAAGAGCTTCCATTTGGGGAGCTTCTCCCCATATCAATCAGCTTCTCTAGTTTGACCTCACCTTTCACTCACCTGTCCTTTGGACCTATTCCATCTGAAATCCATCTGCCATCCAGAGATGCATATTTTAATACTGTTCAATGTATCCCTCATCTATTATTCATGAGCTTTCTTTTCATTTGCACTTGTTTATTATGTATATGGTGTGCTAACAATGCTTTGTAGAATTTATGTTTGATCTCCTCCCGCAGTGCTTGTCCATCAAATGTGTTGTCTGTCACCACCCATTTAGACCATTGTGTTTATGCCGACCAACTTCTATTTAGAACATAAAAGTGAGCTGGAAGCTTCTTCGGGAAAATTTTATAAGTGAACTGAGGTCACTTTTATTAATACTTAAAGAGAAAATTGATCATCTAGCCGACATTTTGTCACTTGCAACAGAAGTTCTACCATTGCATGGGTTTTCCTTTCATCTTCTTTGAAGAAAGGTAATAATCTATAGACATACCTTATTTTATTACACCTCACTTTATTGTACTTCACAAATGTTGTGTTGTTTACAGATTTAAGGTTTGTGGCAACCCCATGTTGAGCAAGTCTATTGGTGCCACTTTATCAACAGCATGTGCTCTCTTCGTGTATCTGTGTCACGTTTTGCTAATTCTTGCAATATTTCAAACCTTGTCCTTGCTGGTATAACTGCTATGGTGATCTGTGATCGGTAATCTTTAATGTCACTATTGTAATTATTTTGGGGTGCTCACAAGTCATATCCATGTAGGGACAGAAAACTTAATAAACTTCATCTGTGTTCTGTATATCTTTGTATATCATCTTTGGACAAATGTCTTTTCAAGTCTTTTGCCCGTTTTCTAATGTGGTTATGTGATTTTTGGTTGTTAAATTGTAGGAGTTCTTTATACATTTTGGATATCAACGCCTTCTCCTACTCTTTTCTATAGAACAAATCCCTCCAGGCTAGGCGCCCTAAGCTTCTATTTTAACTGGCTTCTTTCTGGAATCTGCCATTGGGAGGCTCTGGTGGAAAACTGGGGGTGAGAGGAAGAGAAAAACTAATATATTTGTCGTCTCTCTGTCTTAGATTATGTGTCTGGCCAAGATTGTATATCCTCCTGGCTCCAACTACAGTCTCAAAAGCCCATTGTGTTCCTAACTTCCATCCTGGAACAATATCCTTCCAGTCTAGAGACAAAAGAAACTTCAAGCTTCTGTTTGCTTTGTAGTTTCCTGTTTGGCTTCTCAGCATTTATATCACTTGGATGACCAATTCTCTATTTTAAATTCCCCTTGTTTTGTATATTTAAGGTGACTTCTCTTTTCCTGTTTGGAGCCTCACTGATCAATCACCCAGGATAATAGTGGACTTTTTAGTATTTAAGACTTTTTTTATTGGTTTTAGAGTAGAATTTTATCAGTCTTCATATAGATACTGCAGATTTTTTAATTGATGTATAATTAATACTTAGAGAAATGCAAAAACCTTATATTTGTAATTTATTGAATTTATAAATGTATAAAACTTTGTAATTGCCATCCAAATTAAGATCTGTAGCATTTTATTCACTTTAGACGGTTCCAGAGTTCTAGTTCTGAAACGGCAAGTGAGGAGCTCTGCAGATACACTCTCCAGTGATAAAAAGCACAACTGGTGAAAATTATTTTAAAATCAACCACTCAAAGTCTCTTGAAAGTTGTCATTAGGACTTACAGAAAATTAAGTAACATTTATTCAAGAGAATCTACTAAACTCAGTAAATTGAGAGAGTCTGTGGCATTCTAACCTTGGCCTGTTCTCTCCCTTTCTTCCAGATCAGCCTAACAGAAACTTCACTTCAAGTAGGCAGGGCCATGAACAAAGGACCCCTCTGTAGGCAACTCTCAGGTCAAGGGCTAAGGTATCCTCCGCAGAGGGGCAGCAATTTCAAAATTCCTTCCATCTCTAACTCTGAGTTTCAGAGTCTAGTGTAACAGAAAGGTTGGAAATTCCCTTCTTCCATGCAACTCCAACTCACAGAGCAGAGATTTTACCCCAAGAGTGGCAGGGTGAGAATCCTGGAGCCCTCACTGTCCTCATCATAGTGCAAATTAGTGCAATGCAGCAAGTTTCCATGCAGGAAGAGACAAAACTAGAAGACTACAGGGGCCTTTATCCGTAACCTGCAAAAGTAGAGGTGTCAATCAGAAAGTTTTCAATTGTCTCCAACATAAGGACCAGAGCTGTGGCTCGGATATTTGGACCAAAGAGAAAGGTAGACCATGAATCAGAGAGCTCAGAAGTTCTTTACTAAGAATCTAAACTTATCTAAACAAAGTAAGGAGAATTTTAGGCATAAGGGCACTATCAGAAAAAACAAAAATGAAAATTTTGAAAATAAGCAAGTTAAACCATCAGCAACCTAGTTATCCAGAGAGAATCAGCAATAGCTAAGAAGAGTTCTCCTGAGGTCAGAAAAAGCAGAAAACAGATCTCAAAAACTACCCTTGTAAAGGATGCCAAATAGACTGTAGAACAAGTTATGCCACAGGGTGTTGCTGAAAATGAAATACCAATCAGCTGGCCATTACTGGAAAGTAATAGCTGGGTGTGGTCAGAAAAAGAAAGGAACAAAGTACCCTATTATATGTACATATTTGCTCTCTTTTTTTTTCTGTCTATGGCCTTGAAATGCATACAGTTACAAGAAGTAATAATTAAAACAATGTGTTGTTGAAATTTTAACACATGCAGATGTGTTATAATACGCATAACAATTATAGTAGAAAAAGGGTAGAAGGAATAATGCAGGAAAGGGCTAACATTTTTATATCTCACTTGAATTAATTTATTACAAAGGTAAAGTAGATTGTGGTAATAGTTATCTGGTAAGCTCTAGATAAACCACTAAGAAACAACTCAAAATTGAGAAAAAATATTTTAAAAATTAAAATATTAAAATAAAAATATTAATGTAAGGTAAAAGGCAGGAGAAAAGGAAGAACTGAAGAACCAAAAGACCTAAGACAAAAACAAACAAAATATTAAAATGAAAAACAAAAATTCAAATATATCAAAAATAATATTAAATGTGAGTAGATAAAGCAATTCAAATAAAAGGCAGAAGTTGTAGGAGAGGATGAAAAAACAGACATGATTCAACTATAGTGTCTAAAGACGCATTTTAGATTCAAATGTACAAATAGGTTGAAAGTAAATGGATGGGAAATATATATTATGCAAAGAGCAACCATCAGAAAGGTGGAAAAACTATAATAATATCAGAGATAATATAATTTATAATAAAAAAATTACTAGAGATAAACAGGTACACTTTTATTAGTAAAAAGGTGAGTCATTCAGGAAGATACAATTATCAATGTACATGCACCTAAAAACACAGCTTCCAAATACATGAAGCAGAAACTGACAGATTGTTTCAATCTGAATAGACAATTTAAATACAACAGTTGGAGACTTCAATACCTCACTTTTTCTTTTTCTTTTTTTTTTTTTTTTTTTGAGGGAATATCGCTCTGTCACCCAGGCTGGAGTGCAGTGCAGTGGTGCGATCTCGTTTCACTGCAACCTCCACCTCTGGGTTCAAGTGATTCTCCTGCCTCAGCCTCCCAAGTAACTGGGATTACAGGCACTTGCCACCACACCCAGCTAATTTTTGTGTGTTAGTAGAGATGGGTTTTCACTATGTTGACCAGGCTGGGCCAGAACTTGTGACCTCAATTGATCTGCCCGCTTTGGCCTCCCAAAGGGCTGGGATTACAGGTGTGAGCCACTGTGCCCAGCATATACCTCACTTTCAACAATGAAAGTTCCACTCCTTACAAGACCAACCAGAAAGTAGAAGACATAAACAACTTTATAAACAAATTAGGCCTAAGGGACATCTGTAGAACACTTTATTCAACAACAGAATATAATTATTTTCAAATGCACATAAAGTATTATCAAGGATAAACTACATGCTAGATCATAAAGCAAATTTCAGTACTTGTTTTTTTTTTTTTTTTGAGACAGAGTTTCACTCTTGTTGCCCAGGCTGGAGTGCAATGGCACAGTCTCAGCTCACTACAGCCTCTGCCGCCCAGGTTCAAGAGATTCTCCAGCCTCAGCCTCCCAAGTAGCTGAGATTATAGGCACCTGCCACCATGCCCAGCTAATATTTTGTATTTCTAATAGAGATGGAATTTCACCATGTTGGCCAGGCTGGTCATGAACTCCTGACCTCAGGTGACCCGCCCACCTCAGCCTCCCAAAGTGCTGGGATTACAAACATGAGCCACCACGCCCAGTCCAAACCTCCGTATATTTAAAAGGATTGAATTCATGCAAAACACATTCCTGATAAGAATGGAATTAAATTAGAAATCAATATCAAAAGGGTTTTAGAGAAATTAATAAATAAGTGGAAACTAAACAACATACTCTTAAGTAACCAATATGTAAAAGAATATATGACAGAAAACTTTAAAAATGCTTTACAGTAAGTGTAAATAAAGACCCAATTTACAAAATATTATGGAATGCAACTCAAGCAGTACTTAGATGTGACTATTTAACTGCTGATGCATAGATAGATAGATAGATAATCAATTGCAAATATAAAACAGCAAACTAAATCTAAAGCTTGCAGAAGAAAGGCAATAGTAAAAGTCAGAGCACAATTTATTGACATAGACAATAGGGAGGAAAAGAAAATAACTAATACCAAAAGTTGCTTATTTAAAAATTCAACAAAATTGAAAAAAAAACAATAGCTAGATTTACTAAGAGAACAAGACATAAGACTCAAATTACAAAATCGGAATTAAAAGGGAAAATTACTGTTACATTTACATAAACAAAATGAATTACAGGGAATACCATAAACAATTGTATGCCAATTGAAATGGACAAATTCCTAAAAAGACAGAAACTTATGGAACTGACTCAAGAAGAAACAGAAAATGTGAGTTGTCCTGTAACTAGTAGAAATAAAATAGACTGAGTGTGATGGCTCACACCTGTAATCCTAGCACTTTGAGAGGCCAAGATGGGCAGATCACAAGGTCAGGAGTTCAAGACCAGCCTGACCAACATAGTGAAACCCCATCTCTACTAAAAATACACACAATTAGACAGGCATAGTGGCAGGCACCTGTAATTCCAGCTACTAGGGAGGCTGAGGCATGAGAATTGCTTGAACATGGGAGGCAGAGGTTGCAGTCAGTGGAAATCGCACCACTGCACGCCAGGCTGGGCAACAGAGTTAGACTCTGTCTCAAAAATAATAATAAAATAAAAAATAAAAATAAAATAATAAAATAGCAACCAAAAATACCAACAAAGAAATGCATAGTCCTAGATGGTTTGTGCAGTGAATTCTACCAAATATTTAAGAATTAATAACAATGTTCTACAAGCTCTTCCAAAAAACAACAGAAACACTTCTTAACTCATTTTAGGAGGCCAGAATTACTTTAATATAAAAACCAGACATTACAAGAAAACTACAGATCTATATCTCATATCAATATAGATGAGTAATTTCTCAACAAAATACTAGAAACCCACATCTCTAGCAACATACAAAATAATTATAAACTATGATGAAGTGAGCTTTATTCTAGGGATGCAAAGCTGGTCTAGTATCTGAAAATCAATTATTGGAATACAACATATCAATAGAAGAGCCGAAATAATCTTGAGTTTAATGAAAGAGCAATTTTATAAATCCCCATTTCAAAGCATATTACAAAGCTACAGTTATAGAGACAATATGGTACGGGAATAAGAATAGATATATAGAACAATGGAATAGAAATTTAGATCACACATTTCTCACATTTAAGATCAACTAATATTTTTGACATGACTTCCAAAACAATTCAGTAGTGAAAGAGTAGTCTTTTCAATAAATGATGCTGGCACAATTGGATATCCATACATAAAATAATCGTTTGAGATGCCTATCTCAAATACTATGCAATAATGAATTCAAAATTAAACAGACACAACTGTAAATGTAAGAAATCATACTTTCTCTCACATTCAGAATTGTGTCTGTAAAATTAAGACACAATTTTAAATGTAAGAGAAAGATTACAAAACTCTTAGAAGAGGTATAAAGATAAATTTTCTATACTTTCATTTTGCAAAGGTTTTTAAAATGTAAAATCAAAAGTACCTGGTAACCAAATGAAAAAAGCATAAATTGGACTTCACAAAAACTAAAAAGCTTTTGTGCTTTAAAAGATCCCACAAAGAAAGTGATAAGATCACCTGCTAATTAGAGATAATATTATAATATCATACATCTGATATATTTGTGTCTCAAAATATATAATCATATTACTTAATAATAAAATGCAAGAAGATCAATTTAAAAATTGCCAGACCATCTGTACATACATTCTTCCACAGAAAATATACAAATGACCATTAAGCACACAAAAGATATGCAGTATCATTAGTCATTAGAAAAATGCGAATCAAAACCAAACTAAGACACTACTTTATACTCACTAGAAAAGCTAAAATCAAAAAGACAAAAGCAAGTGTTAGCTATTAAAAAAAAGACAGATAGTAGCAAGTGTTGACAAAGATGCAGAAAAATTGGAACCCTCATACACTGCTTGTGGGACTATAAAATGATGCAGCCACTTTCGAAAGCAGTCTGACAGTTCCATATGACCCACCGATTTCATGCTTATATATAGTTCCAAGGAAATGAAAACACACATTCAAATAAAAAATGTGTACATAAATTTTTATAGCAGTGTATTATTTATAATAGCCAAGCTATGGAAAATTATTCAAATGCCCATTAAATGATGAATTCACAAATTAAATGTGGTATACACATAACAGAATATTATCAAATAAATCTACCTCAGTACCCTGCAGGCAACTACTACTCTGATCTACCTCTACAGATTAGTTTTTCCTACTGTAGAAACTTATGAAAATGGAATCATTTAGTATATACTTTTTAAATGATTTTATTGACTCTAATAGAATCTTTTTAAATCTTTCTCCATGTTGTTGCATGTATCAGAATTATATTAACTATGTTGCTTAGTATAATTTCAGTTTATTAATCTACCACAATTTGTTTATTCATTCTATTGTTATGGCCACTTGGATTATTTACAGATCTTAGTTACATAAATGAAATTCTATGAAAAATATTTAATGGATCTTTTCACATACATATGTTTTTATTTTTCTTGGAAAAACAGCTAGCCGTTGAATTAAGGTCATGGGGTAAGTGTATCTGGAACTTTTACAAAGACGTTGCATGGACACAGAGGGGAACATCACACACCAGGGCCTGTCAGGGGGGTTGGGGCCTAGGGGAGGGACTGCATTAGGAGAAATACCTAATGTAGATGACGAGTTGATGGGTGCAGCAAACCACCATGGCACATATATATTTATGTAACAAACCTGCACACTCTGCACATGTATCTCAGAACTTAAAGTATAATAATAATAATAATAATAATAATAATAAGTATTGTCTTATATCTCCCTGTCAGTATCTTGAATCTGATATATCTAAGATTGGTCGTTTTGGGATTTATCCTGCTCAAGGTTTGCTGAAATTCTTCATGTATACATTGCTGAATTCATAAAATTGGACAATTTTTGATTTTTTTTTTTTCAAGTACATGTTCTACTCCCTTTTGTACCTTTTTTTTCATTTTGGAACTTTGTTTACATGTACGTTAGACTACTTCAGACTGTTCTACAGGTAACTGTGGTTCTGTTAATTTATTTTTCCATCTTATTTCTCTCTGTGATACAAATTGCATCGTGGCTCATGTCTCATCTTTAAGTTTCCTATGGCTTTTTTCTGCCATCTTCTGTTTGCTGTTACACCAAAACTTACATTTTTATTTTGGATACTTTTACTTTTTAATTTTGGAATTCAAAGTTGGTCTATTTTTTATTATTTGCATTACTATGCTGCTATTTACCATCTGTTCATTCATTATGCCATCTTTTAAAATGTTACTCAGCATATTTATAATAGGTTCTTCAACGTGAATGTCTGATAATTCAAACATCTGTGTTAATTTTGAATCCATTTCTAATGACAGACTTAAAAATCTCTTAACTATGGCTTACATTTTTCTATGTTTTCTCATGTATATTAATTTTTGATTGTATGCTGAACATTATAATTATATATTATAAAGTCTCTGCTTTTTGTTATTGTCTGAGTAATAATGGTTTTTGTTTAAATCGAAAAATAAGTTGTTGGCTGAAAAACTTGAACTTCTGGATGCTTGGTTTCATATGTTAGCACAGCTATATTTAAGTTTTGTCTTCTGTTTTGGCAAGAATCCTTAGGCATAGGACATATTGTTTACTCATTAAGTATGGTTTTTATTGTGTTTCAAAGGGATACCCAGGGAGATTAAAGCTATAGGTTATGTTTCTCATTTGTTCAATGACAGGTGAAGCCTCTGTGTATATGTTTAAGTTTATCAACTACTACTTTCTATCCTTCTGTTGGCTCTCTCCTGTCTTTCTCATGCATGCACAGTTCACGAATCACGCATAGATATAAGATTAGTTTATACACAAATTTACAAATTTCAGGTCTTCTTCCTATTCTGGAATTCCATTCCTTAATTTGTAGCTTCTCTAGCAGCCCCAGATCAGGGCTTGCTACATGTTCTAGTGAGTAACTTCAGAGAAAAATTCGAATAAATGTAAACCTCTGTTAGTCTTCCATGTTTTTAAGGATTTAAAAACAAACATTTTATAATTTGGTGGCTATAAAAATACTATATTTATACCATCTTTTTGTCTCCTAATTCTTAAGAATATTAAAAATTGAATTACTGGTGTTCTTTTGATTTGAAACTGACCTTCTTTTTGGAGTCATAATTTTTATAAGTTATCCATTTGATTTTCTGCATGTTTCAGTAAGTTTTTCAAATATTACTACTGCATTTTCCTTGCATATATATGTGTATATATATGTATGTGCATATATGCTAGTTTATTTTTTGTATAAGCAGTTTGGCTAGCACTTTTATATTATTTTCACTCTTAATTATAGTTCTTATTATTTTATTATAAGTCTCATATTATAGAACATTTTACCAGTTTACTGAGTGAATATTAAAAATAGGATTGAATTTTGATTTTATATCCTACAACTTTACTGAATTTGTTAGTTCTAAGTGCCTTTTAATGGAAGTTTTAGGGATTTTTTAATAAAGTCATCCCTAGTATTTGTGAGGGACTGATTTTAGTATCATCCCATAAATGTAAAAATCCATGGATTTTTGCATCCCTTATATAAAATGGTATAGTATTTGCATATAACTTATGCACATCCTCTCACATATTTAAATCATCTCTGGATTACTTACAATACCTAATAAAATGTAAATGCTATGTAAATAGTTGTTATATTGTTTTATTTGTATTTTTTTGTTGTTGTTGTATTAACTTTACCCCAAAATATTTTAAATTCATGGTTGTTTGAACCTGAGTATGCGGCACCTGCCAGTAAAGAGGGAGGGCCAACAGTTTAAGATCATGTCTTCTGCAAACAGATAAAATTTTGCTATTTCTTTCCAACTTCGATGTCTTTTATTTCTTTTTCTTGCCTAATTGCTCTTTGTAGGACTTTCAGTACTATGTTGAATAGAAAAAGTAAAAAGTGGGTGTCTTTGTCTTGTTCACAATCTTAGAGAAAACATTCTTAACTTTTCATGGTTGAGTATGATGTTAGCAGTGGGTGTGTTATATATAACCTTTATTATGTTGAGGTACTGTTGCTTTTATACTAATTTGTTGAGAGTTTTCATTATGAAAGAATTCTGTATTTTGTAAAATGCTTTTTATTCATGTATTGGGATTATTATATGATTTTTATTCTTTTTTCTCTTAATGTGATATATCACAATTATTGATTTGTATATGTTAAAACATTCTAACATCCCAGGGATAAATCCTTGGTTCTGATGTATGATCCATTTAATGTGTTGTTTAATTTGGTTTGCTATTATGTTGTTGAGGATTTTGCATCTAGGTTTATTACAGATACAGGCCTGTAATTTTCATTTTGTATAGCGTCTTTATCCAGCTTTAGAATTAGTGTATTGTTGTCCTTGTAAAATGAATTTGGAAGTGTTTTCTGTTCTTCAATTTTTTTGGAAGAGTATGAGAAGAATTGTCATTAATTCTCCTTTAAATGTATGGTAGAATTCAGGCCGGGTGCAATGGCTCATGCCTGTAATCGCAGTACTTTGGGAGACCAAGATGGGCGGATCTCCTGAGGTCAGGAGCTCAAGACCAGCCTGGCCAACATAATGAAACCCTGTTTCTACTAAAAATACAAAAATTAGCCGGGTATGGTGGTGCACACCTGTAATCCCAATTGTTCGGGGGAGCGGAGACAGAAGAACTGCTTGAACACAGGAGACGGATGTTGTAGTGAGTCAAGATCGCACCACTGCGCTCCAGCCTGGGCCATAAAGCGAGGCTCCATCTCAAATAATAACAATAACAATAATAATAACAACAATAATAAATTAAATAAAAATAACAATAACAACAATAATCAATTAAATAAATAAATAAATAAATATTTCGTATAATTCACCAGAGAAGACATCTGGTCCTGAATTTTGTTGTTGTTGTGAGAAGGTTTCTGATTACTGATTCAGTATTCTTATTTATTATTTGTCTGTCAGATTTTCTACTTCTCCAAAATTCAGTCTTGGTAGCTTGTATGTTTCTAGGAATTTATCCATTTAATTTAGGTTTTTCAGTTTTTTGATATTAAATTGTCTCTTATGATGCTTTGTATTTTGGTGGTATCAGTTGTAATGTCTCTTTTTAAGTGTTAATTTTATTTACTTGGGTCTTCTCTCTTTTTTTCTTAGTTTTGATACAGACAGGTCAATTTTATTGATATTTTTCAAAGAATGCCACTTAGTTTAATTTATCTTTTCTATACTAAAATAAGTTGTATTTCTAAAACGTAATAATAAATAAACCTTAAAAGTAATTGAGAAATAGTCCCTTTTGCAGTAGTATCAAAAATAATAAAAGTTTATGAATAAATTTAATAAAGATGATAAAAGATCTATCTGTACACTAACAACTACAAATCATTGATAAAAAATTGGAGGAGACACAGATAAATGGAAAGATATCCAGTGTTTATGGATTATAAAATTTAAGGCTGGGCCCAGTGGCTCACGCCTATAATCCCAGCATTTTAGGAGGCAGAGGCAGGATTGCTCAAGCTCAAGAGTTAAAGACCAGCCTGGGCCACAAAGCAAAACCTCATCTCTTCAAAAAAATTAAAGAATATAAAAATGAGCTGGGCATGGTGGCATGTGCCTGTAGTCCCAGCTATTTGGGAGGCTGAGGTGGGAGGATTGCTTGTGCCCAGGTGTTTGAGGCTACAGTGAGCTATGATTGTGGTACTGCACTCAGCAACAGAGTGAGACCCTGTCTCAAAAAAAGAGAAACTAATATTGTTATATTGTCCATGTTACCCAAAGCAATCTTCCAGTTCAATTCAATTCTTAGCAGAAATCCAATTTCTTTCACAGAAATAGAAAAATTTCTAAAATTCATATGGAACCACAAAAGATCCAGAATAGTCAAAGCAATCTTGAACAAGAAGACCAAAGCTGGGGACATCACATTCCCTAATTTCAAAATATATTAAAAGGTTTAGTAATCAAGACAGAATGGTACTGGCATAATGTCCATCAGTGACAGACTGGATTAAGAAAATGTGGCACATACACACCATGGAATACTATGCAGCCATAAAAAAGGAATGAGTTTGTGTCCTTTGTAGGGACATGGATGCAGTTGGAAACCATCATTCTCAGCAAATTATCGCAAGAACAGAAAACCAAACACCGCATGTTCTCACTCGTAGGTGGGAACTGAACAATGAGATCACTTGGACTCGGGAAGGGGAACATCACACACCGGGGCCTATCATGGGAAGGGGGGAGGGGGGAGGGATTGCATTGGGAGTTATACCTGATGTAAATGACGAGTTGATGGGTGCTGACGAGTTGATGGCTGCAGCACACCAACATGGCACAAGTATACATATGCAACAAACCCACACGTTATGCACATGTACCCTAGAACTTAAAGTATAATAATAATAAAAAAAATTTTAAAAAAAGAAAAAAAAGAAAATGAGTATTATATTTGACCCAATAGTTCAAATTTAAGAATTTAACCTCAGTAGATAATTAGGAATGTTACAACTTTAGCTGTAAACATGTTCTCTGCAATGTTGTTTATAGTATCAAAATATTGGAAATATACTAAAGGTACAATTAAGACTTTTTTAAGTTAGTTATGGTACATTCATTCAACAGAATACAATTCAGCCATTAAAATTATGTTTATGATATACTGTTAACAAGACAAGGGAGTATAAAAACACAAAAACAAAACAAAACAAAACAAAAAAACAAACAAAAAAAAAACCACATAGAACTATAAAGTAGAATAGAGATCCCAGAAAGAAATCTATACATTTACAGTCAACTGATCTTTGACAATGCTGCCAAAAACATACAATGGGAAAGGATAGTCTCTTCAACACATGATGCTGGGAAAACTGGATATCCACCTGCAGAATAATGAAGTTGGACCTTTACCTCAACCCACATAAAAATCAACTTAAACTCAAAATGGATTAAAAATTTAAATGTAAGATCTGAAACTGTAAAACTACTAAAAGAAAATATAAAGAAACAGCTTACTGGTACTTATCTTGGCAATGATGGTTTTTGTTTGTTTTGAATACGACCCTGTAAGCACAGACAACAAAAGAAAAAGTAGACAAATGAAACTGCATCAAACTAAAAAGCTTCTGTGCAGCAAAGGAAATAGTCAGTAGAATGAAAGTACAAACTACAGAAAGAAAAAATAAATCATCTGATAAAGGGTTAATCTCCAAAATATATGAGAAACTCAAATAAGTCAATAGCAATAGCAAAACAATCCAATTTTTAAAATAGGCAAAAAACTTTGTCTTAGTCTGTTAGGGCTGCCGTAACAAAATACCATAAAATGAGTGGCTTATAAACAACAGAAATTTATTTCTCACAGTTCTTGTGTCTGGGAAATCCAAGATCAAGGTGCCAGCAGATTTCGTGTCTGGTGAGGGCTGGGTTTTACATAGGTGGTGCCTTTTAGCTGTGTTCTCACATAGTGATCAGGGCAAGGCAGCTCTCTGGGGCCTCTAAGATCACTAATTGCATCCTTGAGGGTTCTGACCTCACGACCTAATTAATTTCCCAAAGGCCCACCTCTTAATAACATCACATTTTGGACGAAGATTTCAACGTATAAATTTGTGGGGATCACGAACATTCTGATCTTATCCAAATAGACACTTCTCAAAAGAAAGAGTACAAGTGGTCAACAGGTATTATGAAAAAGTGCTCAACATCTCTAAACATCAAGGAATTGCAAACTGAAATCACAATGAGATACCATTTTTAGAACGGCTATTGTTAAAAGGGCAAAATATATCAAGTGCTGGTGAGGATGTGGACAAAAGAACTCTTGTACGCTGCTGGTGGGAGTGTAAATGGTTATGACCATTAAGGAAAATAGGATGGACGTTTCTCAACAAATTAAAAATACAAGTATCATACAGTTCAACAATGTCACTTCTGAGTATATACCCAAAGGAAATAAAATCAGGATATCAAAATAGCATCTGCACTACCACGTCCATCACAGCATCGTTCAAGACAACTCTAACCAGCCAGTGGGTTCACATTGCTCACTGCCTCTACAGAACCCATTTGTCAAGACAGGGGAATTGCAATGAAGAAAGAGTAATTCACGCAGAGCTGGCTGTGTGGGAGACCGGAGTTTTATCATTACTCAAATAAGTTTCCCCCGGCATTCAGGGATTGGAGTTTTCAAAGATAATTTGGCGGGTTGGGCTGAGAAAGTGGGGACTGCTGATTGGTCAGGTTGGAGATGGAATCATAGAGGGGTCGAAGGGACATTTTCTTGCTATCTCCTGTTCCTGAGTGGGATGGCAGAACTGGTTGAGCCACATTACTGGTGGGTGGTGTCAGGTGATCCACTGAGTGCAGGGTCTGTAAAATACCTCAAGCATTAATCTTAGATTTGACAATAGTGATGTTATCTCCAGCAACAATTTGGGGAGGTTCAGACTCTTTCAGCCAGAGGCTGCAAGACCCCAAATTTCAAATCTTGTAGTTAATTTGTTAGTCCTACAAAGGCAAACTGGTCCCCAGGAAGGAAGGCAGTGTTTTCGGGAAAGGGCTACTATCAATTTTGTTTCAGAGTCAAACTATAAACTAAATTCCTTCCCAAGATTAGTTTGACTTCTGTCCAGGAATGAACAAGGACAGCTTAAAGTCTAGAGGAAAGATAGAGCCGGTTAGTTCTGATCTCTTTCACTGTCATAACTTCTTTAGTTATGATTTTTGCAAAGTCAGTTTCATAACCAAGACATAAAAACAGTCTAAGTGCCTATCAATGAATGAATGGATAAAGAAAACAAGGTGTGTCTACATACAACAAAAATAGAGAAGATAATTGTTATTTTTGATGACATGGATGAACCTAGAGGACATTATACTAATGAACTAAGCCGGACACAGAAAGGTGAATACTGCATGACCTCATTTATATATGCAATCTAAAAAAGTCAATCTCATAGAGAGAGCAGAATGGTGGTTGTCACGCCCTGGGAGGTGGGGGAATAGAGGAATGCTGGTCAAAGAGCACAAAGTTTTAGTTACACAGATAAGTAAGTTCTGAAAATCTAATGTACAGCAAGGCAACTATAGTTAATCATACTTTTTATCAGGTATAAATTTATCAGTTATATATTTTATACCTGGAATTTACTAATAGAGTATGTTTTAAGTGTTCTCATTCAAAACAGGTAAGTATGTGAGGTGATTTACGTATTATTTAGCTTGACTATGATAATTATTTTATAACATATACATATATCAAAACATTACATTATATATATACTTTTTTACCATATTTTTTAATATATATACTTATATATATACTAATGTGTGTGTATACATATACACACATTATATATATATATACTTTTTCAATTATACCTCAACGAAGCTAGGAAAATTCTCCTAAAAAAGAATTAGATATTTAATATTAGTATGCTTTTTTCAATGTGTCTTAAGACAATCATACATCTGTTCTCTTTTTTTGTTGTTCTTAAGATACCATGAATGCTATAAATAGATGTCATAATACTGAGCCATTTGTTTATTTCAAAACGAAAAATACCTGATGAGAATATTACAGTTATGCATTGCTTAATGGTGAGAATACATTCTGACAAAAGTGTCGCTAGATGATTTTGTCATTGTGTGAACATCACAGAATGTGCTTACACAAAACTAGGTGGTATAATCTGCTTACTACAGAGCAAGGCTATACGGTATAGCCTACTGCTCCTAAGCTACAAACGTTTAAAGCATGTTACTGTGCCGAATACAGTAAGTAACTGTAACACAATTGTAGGTATGTGTATATTCAAACTTAGGGAAGGCACAATAAAAATACAGTACTACAATTTTATGACACTACACATATGCAGTCCCTCGTTGACCAAAACATCCTTGTGCAATGCATAATTATAATTCAGTAAATTAGTTTATTTTCATTAGTTTATTTAGAATTGTTGAACATCCATTAACAAAGACAATACTGAGATTTTTTTTCTTATTTTTTCACATATTTGTAAGCTAATGGCAAGTTTTTCAAGCTTCAGAAAAATACTACGAAAATACCTGTGTTCCCTAAGCTTGGGAACTCCTAAAAGCTAAATAAATAATAATTTCATTTTAAAGCTTATAAAGACTCAGTTATGAAGGCTTCTTGGAGTTTAATTATTTGATGTTTTGCTTTATATTTATTGGTATATTTCTTTTGGAATTTCCACCTGTTCTTTACTTAATGTAAATAGTTTATATTTTTCACATAGTAGATACGTTTATACAGATCCTAAAATGTATTAACATATATGTATAAGTTCCTTTTGAATATGTTAATTTGCTTGTATCTGTTGTCATGTTATTATTTATTAGCTTCTAGTTTTGCATCATTTTTGTAGCTTTTCTTTCAGTTATTTATATTAGCTCCTGCTTGGCTATTTTCTTAAGAATTTTCAAAGTTTAATTGAATGTACTTATCAATTTTTATGTTATTTTCTGTTTTCTAACATATTAATTCCTGCTTTCACCTATAGTAATCACTTTCTTTTGATGTAATTACTCTTTTGCTAATGTCATACATACAAATGTTCATTTTTTTTTTAAAGTATGTCTTATTTAACATTAAAGGGCTTTAAGGTATGGATTTATTTGGAATACAGTCTGAGGCACATCACAAAGGTGCTGTTCTAATTATGATTACTATCTCAATATTTTATAATTGCCAGTTTGATTTCTGATATGATGTAATAATTATTTTAAAAAATCCTAATTTTCAAGTGGTTTGGATCTTTTATTTATATTTTTATTATAACTACATATTAATCAAAATGTAAATAGATGTAATAAACATTTTTGTGTATATGCTGATTTTGTGTAGTTAACATACCAAATTTTGAAGCATTTTCTTTAGGAATCTATTTGTTTCTTCATATATTAAGCTGCTATTTAAATTTGTCTAAGTATTCAAATGAAGTGTTTTGAATAATTTTATTTTATAAGTATTATATATTATTTATTTTTCATACAAACCAACTAATGTGTTACATCTAGTGAACCAAAGATACCAAGAAAATATTAATTCTTCTGTATCCTGTTTCAAACTAAATCCAATAAAGAACTGTACACTTAAAAGCGTTAGGGTAGCAGATCTTATGTTATATGACATTACTGTAATTATTTTTTAAATTAACTGCTTAGAGTATGTTAATAAAATTTAAATTTCTGAAATTTTGAGTTTATGAGTTTTGTAATTGTTTCTGCGTGCTTTTCATGATTGTTTTACAAATAAAAATTTATTACACAATACTTATTGCTCTGAAGCTTGCATTTTTATCTACTGAGGTAACCTGAGTATTTCTAAAAGTCAATATCATGTAACAACATATATCTTTTACATTTGATGAGGAGTGTTTTACTTCCAATTATGTGGTCAATCTTAGCAATCCCATTACTGGGCATATACCCAAAGGATTATAAATCACTCTATGATAAAGATACATGTACGTGTATGTTTATTGCAGCACTCTTCACAATAGTAAAGACTTGGAACCAACCCAAATGTCCATCAATGATAGACTGGATTAAGAAAATGTGCCATATATACACCATGGAATACTATGCAGCCATAAAAAAGGATGAACCCCTTTGATCAAGTTGGAAACCATCATTCTCAGCAAACTATCCCAAGACCAGAAAACCAAACACTGCATGTTCTCACTCATAAGCGGGAGTGGAACAATAAGAACACATGAATACAGGGAGGAAAACATCATACACTGGGACCTGGGGGGAGGGCGGGGGGCTGGGGGAGGGATAACATTAGGAGAAATACCTAATATAGGTGACGGGATGATGGGTGCAGCAAACCACCATGGCACATGTATACCTTTGTAACAAAACTGCACATTCTGCACATGTAACCCAGAACTTAAAGAATAATAATAATAATAATAATAATAATACATCATCGCTAACACCACACAAGAGTTCCCCTGCTCTGCATCCGTGCCAACATTGGTTATAGCATGGCTTTTATTTTGCATATTTATTCTTCTGTGGATAAGACTTGTATTTAAAATGATATCTATTTGTGGTTTTAATTTTCATTCCCAAGACTCAGAGTCTGATCTAGCATCTTTAAATGAACTTATACACTTTCTTGTATCTTCTTTTGTGATATACCTATTTACAGCTTTCTGCATTTTATATTGGGCTTTTTTTTCCCTTTCTGATAGATTTACAACCATTCCTTTCATACTCTGAATGTTAATTCTGTTTAAGGGTAGATTTGTGGCAAATATTTTTCCCTATTTGTGGTTTGTATTTTAATTTTTAAATTTTAATGGAGTCTATTTTTCATAGTCCCCTTTCTATGTTAGTGCAATTTTTGTCTTGTTTAAATATTTTTATGTAACCTAGGGTATTAAAGATAATTTCCTGTATCATCTTCAAATTAATCTTAAAGTTTTGCTCTTTATATCTGTCTTTAATCCAATGGGAATTAACTTTTTGCAATGGTATGAAGTTGGAATACTAGTTTCTATATATTTTTCCATATTACTAACCATCTTGACATTGTTTCCCGAATGCTTCACATTTTACCCCTTGTTTATTAATTCAACTGATATTTACTGAGCAGCTATTATGTGGCAATCACTGTTTTAGCCATTATATTTATATTAATGAAAATACTAAAGCATATGAAATACATCAGTGAACACAGTAGACAAAATCCCACACCAGTGGAGCTTACATTCTTGTCAAAGGAGACATAAAGTAAACAGCAAATGTAACAAATTAGTACTTTATTGGGTCAATCAGAAGGGGGTAATTACTATGAAAAATAATAACAGATTAAGTTGGATGAGACAATATAGGGCAATTTAGAAAGCATACTAGGGATAAGCCGCACTAAAATATAAATTTGAGCAAAAACCCAAAACTGTAGATATCTAGGCAAAGAACCTTCGAGGTAGAGAGAGCAGCCATTCCAAAAGACCTAAAACACAGAAATGCTTGCTGTTTTACATGAGAAGCCACCATGTGAGGGATACAGGGAAGAAGGAAGGAGGAGAGGAAGGCAAGATAAGGTGTTAGAGGAAATTGGGGAGAGAAAGCCTTGAACATGTAAGTCCTTTGAGCCACTGTCTGCATTTCAACCTGCTTACTCCAGCTACTTCTGTAGTGTCCATTTCTATGTATATTTCAACCATCTTTGATCATGTGCAACTTTGTCATGTATTTTATACTTAATGCCCCCAGAGACTTCTCTACTCTCATAGTTTGAAATAGTTTTGGGAACCAGATTTGCAGTTCCACATGCTGAACCCAAAAGCGGCCACCCTCAAGCAACTTCCAAATGAACAGTTCTTAGATGCACTTTATACAACTTTTCAGAAGTTCCCCAAGTTGCAGAGTCTAAAGCTCATAGTGCTGGCCAGTGAGCGAGGAGCAATAGAATGAAATGCAAATAAAGAATCAGTATCCAGGAGGAAGGAGTGATCAACTAAACCTAACTACTGATAGATCAGGTAAAATGTCAATTGAAACTGACCATTATGTTTATCAAACTCGAGGTAATCACAACAAAAGCAGTTTGGGTGTAGTTGTGGGTTCAAAAGCATGATTAAAGTTTAAGAGAAAATGGGAGTGAAGAATAAAATAAAAAACGCTGAAGAATAAAATGAAAATAGAAAATAGAAGGTGTGATGGTTCAGGTCTTTTATCATTTATATTCTATGGCTCACATTCTGCCAGAGGAACCAGGAATTGTAGTACCAGTGAGTAATCAAGCTCAAACAACTTCCCTGTTGCTATGGAAGAAGGTAAGAACATATTTGGTTGGAGAACTATCAGTCTCCACCAAAATCATTTAGCTCATCTACTTTCAAACTTTTTTTGTTCTCTGATAAACGCATTTCATATTTAAAACTATATATGTATATTATATACATATGTGTATATTATATATGCATATTACCTATAAAATAGACTTTTCTAAGGCTACTTTAGTTGTGACTCAACATATGTATAACAAAATGTTTTAGTATTATCCTTATTAAAATGAGTGTTATTTTGTAGTATGTATTTCTGTCTTAGAATATAGTCCTTTTAAAGGTACGTTTAACATGCTCAAAAAAGAATCTATATTATCTGTTGCATATTAAGTATAGTTTCTATTATCTTTAAATTTGCTATTCAAACTTTCTGTGTAACTCCATATTATTATTACTATTTTGAGACGGAGTCTCACTCTTGTCACCCACGCTGGAGTGCAGTGGCGCAATCTCGGCTCACTGCATCCTCTGTCTCCTGGGTTCAAGTGATTCTCCTACCTCAGCCTCCTGAGTAGCTGGGATTACAGGCACCCACCACCATACCCAGCTAATTTTTGGCATTTTTAGTAGAGATGGGGTTTCACCACATTGGCCTGTCTGATCTTGAACTCCTAACCTCAGGCAATCCACCCGCCTCGGCCTCCCAAAGTGCTGGGATTACAATATCCACAGATCTACTTTTTGAGAGGGTTATCTTATGATCTTTAATACTATACTTAAATAGTTCATTTGCCCATAAAGTCTGTTAATTCTCATTTTCTGAAGGTATATTGTTAAGTACATAAGTGGTATTTTAATAATATGTATTTATTGATCATTATAAAATAATGTTTTCGGGCCGGGCGCGGTGGCTCAAGCCTGTAATCCCAGCACTTTGGGAGGCCGAGAAGGGCGGATCACGAGGTCAGGAGATCGAGACCATCCTGGCTAACACAGTGAAACCCCGTCTCTACTAAAAAAAATACAAAAAACTAGCCGGGTGAGGTGGTGGGCGCCTGTAGTCCCAGCTACTTGGGAGGCTGAGGCAGGAGAATGGCGTAAACCCAGGAGGCGGAGCTTGCAGTGAGCTGAGATCCGGCCACTGCACTCCAGCCTGGGCGACAGAGCGAGACTCCGTCTCAAAAAAAAAAAAAAAAAAAAAAAAAAAAAAAAAAAAAAAAAAATGTTTTCATTGTATTCTATTTTGTAAAATATTCAAATTATTTTATATTTGCAGTTATTTTTTTCTTTTAAAATTTTCAATATCTTTTTTAAAATAATGTATTCCTTGAAGACAGTTAATGTCCCATTAGCATACTGAATTCCATTTTTCTTAAGCAATATGATAGTGACTGTCTTTTGTGTGAAAAATTAATCCCATTTGTACTTAGTTGCTCTTACCATCAGAACCCACCACTGTCATTTTGTTTGTTGCATCTAGCATTTGAATTTTCATGTTTCTTTCTTCCCCTCCCTGTCTTTCATTGTCTAGAAAAAATGTATTCTGATTATTTAAAAACTGTATATTTCATTTTTGTCTTTAGTGTTTATTTTCTCTGTTGATTTGTTATGTTTATCAAAGTTTATATTTCCATAAAAAACATAGTGTGCATTTTAACATGTTCTCCTCCTCCTCAGTATACACTGCTTTCTCCTGCCATGCTCTCCATCCCCTCAGTACATTGGTAAACGTCTGCTAGACTTTCAATGCATTATTATTAATGCACGTTTTCTTGGTTCTTGCTCTTTTAGTTAACACATTTTACTAATTAATTCATTACTTGTAACTGTCTCACAGCATCCTTTTGCTTTATTTTCATTTTGCTGTAGAAGTCTCTCCATGCATTTTCAAAGTGAGATTTTGTATCAGGAACAATTAAAGGTGTTGAATTTCAAAAGATGTATTTATTCCATCTTCTTATTTAAATGATTTTCTAACTGAATAGGCAATTCCAGGCTCAAAGTTATATTAACATTGAAGACAATATTACATTTTTCTCACACATCCAATATTGCTGATGAGATGTCTAATTAAATCTGGTTATTAAAACTTCATGGAGATGTTTTGTTTTCCTTTCCTGGTGAATTTTAGAGTTTTCACTTTGTGTGTAAGTTCCTTGGATTTCACTATAATATATCTGGGTTAATCTTTTCTCTTATCGCTCTATATGACATTCTGAAATTCATTTCAAACTAAGGTGCTTCGGATTTTTTTAAACTTGAAAATGCCCATCATTTTTATTTCAAGTATTTCTTTTCCTCAGTATTAGTCAGCTTTGACGACTGCCATAATAAAATAACATAAACTGGGTGGCTTCAAAAACATAAAATTATTTTCTGACTATTCTGGAGGCTAGAAGTCACAGATCAAGTTCTGACAGGATTGATTTCTGCGGAGGTCTCTTTTCCTGGCTTGCAGACAAACACCTTCTTACTGTGTCTTCACATAACAGAGACTTCTTAAAAGAACACGGTTTCTATCAAGTCAGGGCACTATCCTTATGATCTTATTTAACTTTAACTACTTCCATAGAGACCTAGTCTCTAGATATAGCCACAATGGAAATTATGGTTTCAACATATACATTTTGGGGGAGTCACATGCATTCTTTCTATAGCATCTTCTATTTTCTTTCTTCTATTTCTCTCTCTCTCTCTCTCTCTATCTAATCAATCTATCTCTATTTTCATGTCTTTCCATTCCCGCTATATAGATGTTTCCATTCTTCTTGTATTCTTTTATATCTTAGTTTTTAAAAACTATCTATACATCCCTCCTTGATGTTTCTTGAAGAATTCTCTGATCTGGTCTCATGTTCAGTCATTCATTTATTCTTCAGCTCTAGCCATTCAGCTCTTTAATTCTACCCAATAGTCTACATAGATACATATATGGCTACATAGCTACATAAAGATATATTATGTGTCTGTGTGTGTGTGTGTGTATATATGTATACATGTATATATTTGCTTGCCTCCTCTGTATAACTGCATGTTCTGTTTCATATTACCAATATTCTCACATACCTATTTTAGTACATATATTCTATTTAATTCTGTACCTGTCACACCAATTCTGTTGGGTTTTATAACAGCTGTTTAGTTTCTCAACGTTATTTATTAAAAGGTAGATGAATTTCCACATGAATTCATATTTCTATAGTCTCTCAGCTGTGTCTGCTGGCAATATGCACCAAGCAGGGTAAGGGAGGGGCACATGCGGCTTCTGAAAGCCCTCATATAAGACAGACCGGGAAGACCAACAGAATTTATTGTTCCCGCACAGGACACCAAACTTCCTATTTACTGCCTTGCTAATTCTAGTCTTTTCCAAGGGTGCTCCCCAAGACCCATGTAGATGGACGGGAAAGAAAGGAGGAGGACATGCTCAGGGCTCTTCTCTGTAGCAAGGAGATTTCTTTTGTCTGGCTAAGTAGGTGCTGCGGTTTCCCTACCTGTTAGCCACCCCTGGGAAGTGATGTCCAGCTGATGGAATAAGCAAAGAAAAGATGCCAAAATTAAAGCTTCCCTAGTTTATTCTTCTCACCCCAGACTGTGTTTTCTTTTCAGACCACTGGTTTCTCCCAGTGTTGATCCTTCCCCTTCCTGCACTTCCCTCAGGTTTGAGTGAGGAAGAAGCAGTACTCAGAGCTTATTCTGCATTCTGTCAGGACTCCGAAGTCTCATGTAACTATTCTAATTTTTTTTTCAAAGTACATTGTTAATTCTTTTTTCATTCATCCTATGGGATGTTTTTATTTTGTTATTTATTCCTTAAGTATATTCTTTAGGGATGTAGCTATTAATTGGCCATTTCAAAGAAATATCTCTCAGTTTATCCTTTGAAATATTTACCTCCCAATTTAAATTTATTTTTGTATCTTTCGTAAATTCTCTTCACAATTCATTTTGATTAATTGTACTTTTATGCTAATTCATGATTAGTTTTGATATTATCAGTAAATACATTGAGGCTGAGGAATTTTCTGAGAAAATTCCTAAAGGTTTTTCTGTAAAATGCCCTAACTTTCCAAATAATACACGTCCTTCATTTTTTTTTTAAAGGAAAATGTTTCTTAGTTTCCAAACAATCACTTGTTTTGTTTGCTTTTCAGTTTTGCTTTGACTTATTCAGTTTTTATTTTGTTTATTTCCATTTGATTTTGTTATGATAAAAACGTGTATCCCAGGCCAGGTGTGGTGGCTCATGCCCATAATCCTAGCAGTTTGGGAGGCCAAAGTGCGTAGATCGCTTGAGCTGAGGAGTTTGAGACTAGCCTGAGCAACATGGTGAAAGCTTGTCTCTACTAAAAATACAAAAAAATTAACCTGGCATAGTGGCACGTGCCTGCAGTCCCAGCAACTCAGGAGGCTGAGGTGGGAGAATCTCTTGAGCCCAGAAGGTTGAGACTGCAGTGTGGTAAGATCACACTATTGCACTCCAGCCTGCACAACAGGGCAAGACTGTGTCTCTTAAAGAAGAAAAAAGAATGTATCCTATACAAAGTTTCAAAGTTTAATACATATTTATTTATTTCAAAATTTGTTGTGAGGCTCTCCAAACTATCAAATTCCAAAGGATTTATTTTAAAATTTACCAATGTCGTTTTTATTAAAGTCTCTTTGCATTTATGAAGTTGTCCTGCTGTTCTTTACATTTAGAGTTGTTATATCTTCTCATAAATTCTGTTTTTTATGTTTGTATTATGCTACTTCTCCTAGTTGAATACTCAGGGCTACCCCACTGATGTTAATATTGAGTTTATTCTGGCTTTCTATGTCATTGTTCATCCCTTCTCTTGATTTGTCATTTTTTTCTAACTACATACACTTACATTACTTTTAACCCAGAAATCCTCTTTAGTGGAATAATACAATCATTTTGCATTTAATGTAACAATTGAACTATTTTCTTTTGTTCCTGTCGTATTTTATGGCAAATTCTTATGATATGTTTTAACAATATCTGCCTTATTTATCTGACTTTGGTTGACTGGTCAACTTCTGCTTCTTCAACCTCTCTTCACGTACCAACCTCTCCCCACTCCCTCCACACATGCATGAACATTCTCGCCCCTTAATTGGAAATTCTACAATGCTCATGAAATTTTGTAATGATTGATTGTTTTTGACCCAGATGATTACTGTAATTCCACATCTATGTTTAGACTTTATTATTAAAAAATAAGGACATTTTATATATCTAACTCTCACCCCCTTTAAGATAAAATATTTATGAAGCATTTATCTGTTAACTTTACCATCTTCTAACTTTTTGCATTTGCTTGAGTAATTTAAAAATATTTTTAGCTCATTAATATTTCTTTATACCATGTCTCATGATATTTAATCTATACTTGGTATTTATGTTGCAAATTCCTAAAGACATTTTTATCTTTTTAGTTTTGGCATAATTTTTTGCCCACTATCTTATTCATCTTCCTTTATCTTGAGATTTCTCTTTGGATTAAATTGAGGTTGAAAGCTGACTATAAATTAAATTTTGCTTTTATTTTAATAAGAGCATAAGGTGTATACTTTTGAAGCACTGCAAGTCTAAACATTTTTTTTTTTTTTTGCCCTGCAGTATTTGTTTATTTAATGAATGAAACTTTATTGGGTATAACTGTGTGCAAGACACTGTTTTAGGAATTGAGGATACAGCAAAGAAGAAAAATGATGAAATTATTTGCTCTTCTGGCATTTACATTTGAATTGTCAATGAAAACAATTAAACAAATGTAATATTTAACAGGGAAGACATAGACAAATCCAGGGAGCCCAGACAGCTACAGGGCTCAGGGAGTGTTGAGGTGGGCCTCAAACATGATGGCGTGCTGCTGAGAAGTGAGCGTTGGGCAAGTGTCTTCAGGCGATAGGAGAGGGGGTCACTAACATCTGTGAATGCAATGTCCTGAAGGAGAAGAGCAGGTGCGAAGGCCCCGCTCCAAGTGAGGACCACCTGGTATGTGGAATGATACCAAGGAAGCTGCTGGCCTAGAAGGCCAGGAGCATGAGGAAGAGTGATGGGCAGTGATGATGAGGGGCGGTAGGCACTGGGGCGGGAGCATGGGGAGTCATGCAGGTCATGGTAAGTTCCTTAGCTTCCACTTTGAATGAAACGAGAAGCAATGGCGTAGGTATGAGCAGAGGAAGGGCATGCTCTGGCTTATATTTTATGGGATGTCTCTGGCTATCAAATGGAGAACAGAGAGAAAGAATACAAAGCAGCTAGCAAGAGACCAGGTAAGAGGCCCTGCAATCAATCTGGAAGAGAAACGTTCGCTTGATCATGGTGGTAGCTGTGGAGGTCGTAAAAATGGTTAGATTCTAAATCCATTTTGAAGATAGAGAAGACAGAAGTTCCTGGCTCATTGGATATAAATTGTGTGAGAAAGTGAGAAGTCAAAGATAACTCCAAAAATTGGGTCTTGTGACTAACTGAGGAATTAAGTTGTTATTAACTGTGAGTTGGCAGGTTTTTAGGAAAGACCATTTGTTCAGCATTGATATATTTTGTTTGAAATGCCTATTGGATATCCAAGTAGAATACAGTCAAATATACAGCAAGATACATAAGGCTGGAGCTCAGGGTCAATTTTCTTACTGGCCAGACTATAATTCATGGTTTACAGTCTTTTTTTCTCCAGAATCTATAGATATTGACATTTTCTTCTCACTTGTAGTCCTGCAATTAATGCCCCATAAAGTTAGTAACAGATTAAAAAACAAAAACAAAAGCTCTACAACATTTAGTGCACATCTGGAAAAAAAGAGTTACTAAATAACATTTAATAACAATTGTATATTCCTCTTAAAAAATCTTAGTTACAAACCACTTTCTCAAATTACATTTATATTATGGGATTGTGGGTTTCTAAACCTTCCTCAGATTTAAAGCATATTCAGAGTTTTAGAAGTATTTCTAAACCTTCAGATTCAGTGTTTTGTGAAATCATAACAGATACAGGTTACTGGAAGTCATTCTCAGGGAGAAGATAACACTTTACTCTTCTAAATATAGACAAAGGATCTTGATCTCCTTTAATACCGTTGGCATGGACAAGCTTATATTAGAGGACTGTTGTAGAACTTTTGACTTTCGATATCTTATTTGATAAAATTTGTTGTTTCATTTTCCTTTTTAATTAAATTGTATATTGCAAGGTATCAATTTACTTTGAAAGTCACGTGAAAAGCATTTGTCAGATACATATCTGGCGCGAGGTAATAGGTTCTTTTCAGTTTATCAGTCAGTTACAACTATTCCTGGAGTCACATAGTCTATGCTAGCGCCCTAGACATTTGACCAAATTTGCATATCATCAAGCAAAGACATCATCACACAATCTTCTCCATCTATTGGTTTTCACTTTGACATGGATTCTAGAATTGTCCTCTTGCACAACAATCCTTCTCTGCATCTCTAACTCAATTTTTTGTCATGTCAATTCTGCACTTCTTTTTCGAATAGTTGTCAATTTCCTACCAGTATTATTTTCCTAACTTAAAAAAAAACTCAGCTGGCTTCAAATTTATCTCAATTTGTTGTACTATCTCATTAATCATCAAGATGATGTTTCTTTGATACAAATGCAAAGCAGTGTTTGTGTAAACTGTTACTATGATTTATGGAGCTAATTTCCATGAGTCCTTTTCACCTGTCTCTTACATGCTATATTTATTTTTTCTTCTTTTATGCTGTAAACATTTTTTACAGGAATCATGCTTTTGTTTTATTTACTCAAACTCCCATTGCCCAGATATAACAAAATCTACTGCTTGCTTCAAAACAATGTTTGAGTTCTTCTTGAATCCCCTTTCTGTTTTCCTGAGCACTGAGGCTCCTTCATTACGAATTTAATGTGGAGTCCTAGATAAGTTAGATCTATATTATTGATTAAGAAAATGGGTGCCGGGCGCGGTGGCTCAAGCCTGTAATCCCAGCACTTTGGGAGGCCGAGACGGGCGGATCACGAGGTCAGGAGATCGAGACCATCGTGGCTAACACGGTGAGACCCCGTCTCTACTAAAAAATACAAAAAACTAGCCGGGCGAGGTGGCGGGCGCCTGTAGTCCCAGCTACTCAGGAGGCTGAGGCAGGAGAATGGCATAAACCCGGGAGGCGGAGCTTGCAGTGAGCTGAGATCCGGCCACTGCACTCCAGCCTGGGCCACAGAGCGAGACTCTGTCTCAAAAAAAAAAAAAAAAAAAAAAAAGAAAATGGGTAATGGCATTGGATCATGAGTTGTTATACAAAGTAACTTTGTTTCTGTATTTTTCTTTGGTTTCCTTAGAAGCCCATTAGCCAACCAGTTTTCTGTTGGGTAAATATGGGATCATTGTCTGCATCATCATCAGTTGACAGAGGTGAACATGACTCCAAGCACAGGAGGATTCTTGTCTCTCCAATGTTCTGTCTGTTCTTGGTCCACTAGATTAGAAAATGTTTCTCATTATGGTTAGTACATTCTGTCCATGTATTAAAGAATCCTAGGGAAAAAAAATATATATATATATAGCTTCGTTAAATATCTAGTCTTTTGTTCCAAGTGAAATGATGTTAATATATGGTAATTTCCATGTCTTGTTCTGTACTTGCTCTTCCCAATTAGAGATAATGAGTTCTTAAGTTTTCCACATTCCATTACAGTATATTGCCCTTTCAGTGATAATAGTTGTGTCTTACAATCTTGGGATTTTCTTTAAAATAAGAGAATTTCAATGGAAAGAATTTTAGGATCATCTTTCAATTTTCATGCACCTCCACCACATTTGGGCAAATACAATTTTTGAATTTTGAGGATGTGTGCATGCATCAGAGTATTCATTTGGTATATTCTCTATTCCCCCAAATGGTCTCATATTCTTCAGGCCTGTAGTTTTCCAATATAATAGAATCCTGTTTTCTAGTTGACTATCTGAGTTGATTTAGCTAATGAAACAAAAATAAAATTAATATTAGTTTGGTAAGTTTCTCAGTAACATTTCTGAGCATATGTTTTAGGAGCTATGATGAGATCTTTTTTTCTCTCACTTTTTTCCTCTTGTATCCTCAGATGTGAATCCGCATCTACAAGTAAAAATGAAATGAAGCAGAGCCACCCTAAACTGCAGACAATATTTGGTTTTTGTTTGTTTTGTTTTGTGTTTTATGTTTAGAGACAGGGTCTCAATCTGTCAGCCAGGATGGAGTATGGTGATGCAACCATAGCTCACTGTAACTTTGAACTCCTGGGCTCCAGAGATCCTGCCTCAGCCCGCATAACTGAGGGTACAGGTGAGCACTACCATTCCTGGCTTTTTTTTTTTCTTTTTTCTTTTTTTGTACAGATTGGGGTCCTGCTATGTTTCCCAGGCTAGTCTCAAACTACTGGCTTCAAGTGATCCTCCTACCTTGTCCTTTCAAAGTTTTGGGATTATACGTGTGAGCCACCATGCCTGGTCTCCAGGCAGTATTTAGTATGAATGAAAGCTTACTTATTTGTTGTAAGCCATTGAGATTTCGGTGTTACTTGTTAAGTCAGTCTAATCTGACTGATACAAAATCAGTACTGATAGGAATTTTCCACATTTGTTTATTTTGGTTACTCAGTTGTTTCAGGAGTTTAGGAAGATTCTCTATGCTACCATTTTCCCCTATGATTACATTTAATTTAATAATTGAATTGAATTGAATTGAATTGAAAGACATTATTAAATTTAGCACATGCCTGTCAATACATATACTCCATGCACTGTGAGATAAATAGATTATTTTTGATTTCTGCTTATGTCTAATTTCACTTGGTATTTTCGCTATTACATTTTTGAGCACTGTTAGAGATGAAAAATCTGAAACTCATATGCCTATGCTCAGATGTGACCGATAATTACCTCTAACTATGTGCCAGTCACAAAGTTTACCAATCACCAATCAGCACACATAACAGAGTCTTTCAGTTTGGTATCTATATGGCTCTTTACAGATAGTAAAGCAACTGGTTTAGTAACTTTCACTAGTTTAAATTACCAGTAAGCTGGACAATTAAGATTCTAACCCAATTTTCTTCTGACTCCAAATCAAGTGCTTGTTCTGCAACAATGATGAGTTTCCTCTATATTCCTGTTTCAAAAATAAGGCTTGCACACATATTTAAAGAATATACATAATGTATGCATTATGTTAAATTGTAAATCTAAAATACATCATACTACATAAGTGTTGTATATCATCAAAAAGAGAATTGATCAGCATTGACCAGAACTGTCAAGCCAACCTGAAGTGAGATGAAGTACAAGCCAACCTGAAGTGAGATGGTGAGGAAATCAGTCAGCTGGTAGCAGAAAACATACTCATCTGTCTTTGGGGATCTGGGACTCTGTTTTTACTGTAAAGTGCACCAGGTATCAAATCTTGACAAGTAAGGAGAGACCGAATAATGCCAGATTTTTTGAATTGGTGACTACCGTCATTGGGAAGGCTATGTAACTACTTTGTAATAGAGAAAGTCATAAATGCTCTTTTTCTTATACATGTACACACATTACAGACACACAATACATGTATATGTATATACACACGCATACACACACACACACACACACACACAGAGAATACAAGGTGTTTCTGGAAGGATTATTTCCACTCTTAGTGAATGCGCAACTGCCTCTGACACCCACATTTCAGATAAAGAGGATCAAGTCACCGGTTAGCAATATCTGCATCCTCAACTTTTACCTTAATTGTATGTAGATTAAAAAAGCTAATGCCTTTGGGCATTTATATGTTACCCCTCTGACTGAATGTCTTCATCATTCTACATCATTGGCAAACTCCTTCTCATCTATTAAGGCTTACTTTGGGCTAAATTAGGCAAACTCTTTTGTGTAACAACTGTATTTTCACAAAGCGACTGGCTTTTTTAAGGAGTTGTTACGTTCTGGTTTCAGAACTCCTTCAGAACTCTTAGTAGGCACTGAGTGAATATTTACTGAATGAATGAAAGTTAGAGGAATACAAAGAAAGAAGAATATTTTAGCTGCTTTGACTCCAATAGTAATTCAATTTGGTAAAGTCACAAACTGGGTTGACTTACATCTTAAAAGAATTAATGAGATATCATTACAAACCAAGTAAATTTACCAAAAATTTTTTAAAAGACAATATTAAATGCTGGTGAATAAGCAGAGTAGCTGGAACTCTCACACATTGGTGATGGTGAGGGCCAAAGGGTACAGCCACCTTGGCGTGCAGTTTCACAGTTTCTTACAAAGTTAAATGTAGAATCATCTCAAGACTGAGTGAACCTATCCCTAGGAATTTATCAAATAGAAAATAAAACACATTTCCCAAAAGACCTGTACATAGGTGTTTATAGCGATCTTATTGAAAATAGCCAAAAACAACCTAAACAACAGTTAGCTGGAAACAATTTTGAGGTCCATCTACTGGTGAATGGAACCCATATAATGCAATATTCTCAAGAATAAAAAATGGATGAACTATTAATACGTGCATCAATAGAGAGAATTTCAAAACATTAAGTGAAAGAAATTAGAAAACACTGCATATTACATGATTTCATTTATGTAATATTTTAGAAACGGCAAAAAAAAATCATTTTGCCAGGGGCCTTTCCTCTGGTGGAGGCAAGGGACTGATTAAAAAGGGACATTAAGTAATTGTTTTGGTATATGGGGCTGTTTTTTATTTTGATTATGATACTGGATAAATGACTATAAATTTGCCAGACTGAACTGTTTACCCTAACACAGTGAATATTACTATATGGAATTTATTTATCAAAAAATATGAAAAAAGTTTCAATACGTGATGTTCTTCTTGCCTCCCTAAATAAAGTGCAATTTTGTACGCATTTGTTACTTATATGCAAGTTACAAAGTTTGAATTACCAAATACATATCATAAAATTTTCAGCAATTGAAGAAAAAGCACATGTTGAAATGTGCCAGCATCTTGCTGTATTCTTTACCATACTCCTGATCCTTTAAACACCATGAGTTATAATTCCTGTTCTACAGAGAGGAGATCCAAAGATCAAACCACTTAAATGCCTCACAAAAGGCAAGCATTGGTACTGGAGCTCCTAATCAGATCCACCTGACTCTGAGTCTTCTGTGCTAAACACATGTGGTCATGGCTGTTTGACAGGCAAAGTGTCATTCCAAGTATTCATTGTCACATATAAATAAGGCCCCGTTATTCTCCTGTCGAAAGCCTTTCTACTCATTTTCATTGCACACTGGAAAATATTCACACCCCTCATCCTTGCCTCTAAATTCCACGTGTGCAAGTCCCTGGCAAACTTTCCAGTACTGCATTCCACACTTTCCGTGCTCCACCAGGCTCCAGACAAGCACAGCTCTTCCCAGACAAAGACATTTTCACAATTACTTCTAACTCTTGGAAATCCCTACATTCTACACTTTCTATGAAGCGTTGTTTTCCTTCTTCAGGTCTCAGCCTAAAGTCTATTCATCAGAGGTATCTTCCTGCACCACATGATAGGAAGGGTATCTTCTCCCTTCCTATTATTTGTGTATCATCATTTTTCCCCAACAAACAAACCTGATATGTTTCTTGGGACTTATTAAATACTCAATCAACACTTTGAATAAATGAATTAATAAATTAATGAATTCAGATTAGGCTGCCAGCATCAGGCACAGAGGGAAAAATCATTAAAACCTGGTATAAAACGAAAGATCAGGCAAAGCTGTAATCCGGGGTCTGCATGTATTAATGAACATCAATAAATAGCAGTAGGCTTGCTAGAAAGACAGGAGCTGGGATTAAATCAATTAAGAATGTTGTCTCTATGTAAATTAGAAGCATCAACTAAATTAAACTGCTGAAAATGGAAGATTAAAAGAGTATTAATGAGCTGATAGAAACTTGATAAAATTTCCAAAACGGTTTGTTTGTTTGTTTGAATTCAGTGATGACCAAATATGGGAAAAGGGCATTTTGAATGTGCCGTCTGCCTTCTTAATGTCTCGCAAGCACTGTTTGCTGAAGAAGAGTGCCTGAGGATCTTCATCAGCCAAGTCAAAATAAAAGGCTGAGTTGTTTTTGTCTTCTGCTCACATCAAGAATTAAATAGGAACCTTTCAAAGATTACTGTATGCCCCTGTACAAATGTCTCATGTTGACCTTATCTTTTTAATTTTAATTTTTATTGTTTTGAGACAGAGTCTCACTCTTGTCACCCAGGCTAGAGTGCAGTGGTGCGATCTCGGCTCACTGCAACCTCTGCCTCCCGGGTTGAAGCAGTTCTCCTCCTTCTCCCTCCCTAGCAGCTAGGATTATAGGCACCTGTCACCACGCCCTGCTAATTTTTGTAGTTATAGTAGAGATGGGGTTTCACCATCTTGGCCAGGCTGGATGGAACTCCTGACCTCAGGTGATCCATCCACTTCAGCCTCCCAAAGAACTGGGATTACAGGCATGAGCCACCACACCCAGCCTTGACCTTATTTTTGAGGTACATATTTTACTGTGATAGGCACTACAAAATATGGTACCCAAAGCCAACACCAGCAAGACGGAATGGTTCCAGAGAACTCGCCATTCCTCCGCAGGGTCTCATCTCCCTAGCGACAGAAACAGTTGCAAGCAGGAGGTGAAACAGCTGAAAACATTTTCTTATTTTCAGCTACTGTGGCTGATTCTCAACTCACAATGCCCCTTGCCACCCCAACAAACATGTGCTCACACACATATTCTTAGGATGAATCCACTCATATCCTTCATCTGCGTTATCTCAGAGAACACATCAAATCCATGCTTCTTTGACCTCTGCACAGGGATGTACACCTCCTAATTGGGTCCGTTATGCCTCTCTCCCAATTCCCCTAAAATTTCTATTTTGTTTTCCAGAGCTTAGGGTCCGTCTTGAGCAATAGCTCCTGTTTCTTCAGCCTCTTCATCTTCTTGCTCTAACATAAGTCTAGCTGACTCTCAAGATTCCACACTCACTAAAAAGAGGCTGTTCATTCTTTCTGGAGCCTCTCCTTTTTTACTAGCCTTGGAACTATGAGGTTCTTTAACAGTCTTTCCAAATAATTATCTATCCTTAAACCCTAACAGCCTTTCCTTTTAATGTATTTTCCTAGAAAACAAAACAAAACAAAAAACTCTTTGGTTAAACTTCCTCTGTGCTTCCTATGTGCCTTTATCAGGGCAGCTGATCATGTCTGTCAACACTAACATAAAACCAAAAAAATCAGGAGGCTGAGGCAGGAGAATCACTTGAACCTGGGAGGCGGAGGTTGCAGTGAGTCGAGATCATGCCACTGCATGCCAGCCTAGCCAGTCTGGGCAACATGAGCGAAGCTCCGTCTTAAAAAAAAAAAAAATGCCAACTGCTGTCATGTAAAGTATTTGATGTGATAAGTGGGCTCTCAGATTGCCCAACAAGCCTGATATATGTATCTCTTCTCCAAGCACTGTCAGGTTACTGAAAGACTATTTATACTCTATACAACTCTTCAAACTACCACCACCTATGGCCCTTTCTCTTTTTCAGCTACTGACTTTGTTCCTTTTTCACTGAAAAAAATGAAAGCAATTAGAAAATAACTTCTTCACCCCCTTCAGTGAATCTTTCCCGACTTTCATGTCTGTATGTTCTTTATTTTTCCTGTTGAAATGGATGCACTGCCCCATCACTACTGCTCCATTTCTCTGCTCACGTCCTCATGCCAACATTATCTAAAAACTCAGTCAATATAGACTACCTCCAGTGGCTCACCCACATTTCCTCTGGGACAGTGGCTTCTACCACTATTCTGAGCAAGCTCTGATAAGAGGCACTAACTGCCTCAACAATGGCAAATGTAATGGTGAACTCTCTGTACTTACCTCCCATCACTTCAGAGTCAGTATTTTATGCCACTGACCATACTCTTTTTTCAAACAGTTCCTTCATTTGTCTGGCATGTCGTTCCACCTTCCTCTTTTTACCTCTCCCCTCTTAGGCTTTTTGTGTGATGTTCTCTCTTCTCGATTGGCTTTCACTTTCTAGGTGATATCTATGAAGTTTTTGAAGTTAAAGGTCAGCTGATAGCCCCTGGATTTGTACCTTTATCCATAGTGTCTTCCACGATTTTCAACTTCATTTAAGCAACTACACCTGACATTTTCCTGGGATATTTAATCGATGTTTTATGTTTGCCATGGTCCTTACCAACCTTTTCATGTCCATTTCAAACCTGGTTTGCCCTCAGTGTTCCCTGACTCACTAAATGAAAGCAATATTCACCCCAATGAGTAGGCACTTCTTAACATTTTTCTTTTACAAACTTTGTGCATCACTTGCTTATTCATTTGCTTATTGCTGCATGATAAACTATCCTGAATTGAATGGCTTAAAACAACAAATATTTATTTAGTGTCTCACAATGTCTGCAGGTGACACATCAAACTGCACCTGAGTTGTGGGATTCTTGCTCAAGGTCTGTCATGAGGTTGCAGTTAAGCTGTCATCCAGGGCTGCAGTTGTCTCCATACTCAAGTGGGATGAAAGAATCTGCATCCAGGCTCACCTGTGTCATTTTCAGAAGGATTCCACTCCTCACAGACTGTTGGATGGAAGATCTCATATCCTTGCCTTGTCATTTGGGGCTCTCCATGGGACCTCTTACTTTCCCCATGGCCGAGTGATCTCACAGAGAAGACACCAAAGGTATAAAGATAGAGCCAGGAGAGAACAAGAGTGTGGACCCAAGACGTAAGCCACAGTCTTTTAAAATAGGTGATATCAACAACTCTTCACAGATGAGGAAGTTCACAGAGTTCTAAGAGTAGAGATTTGGTTAGCTGAAACTCAAACTTATGTCTCTGTGGCTCCAAGGTCCAAGGCCATTGTCTTCATTTACAATTCCCTTCCTCTGTGAAGTCATCTGTGACTTCCGATAGTGAGGGAACACTTCCCCAAAAGCCTTGGATTGCACAGAGCAGAAGACACACGCACAAATGGAATCATCAGTTGACTTCACTGTCATCAAGAAACTGACCAGTTTCTTTAGGGTAAGGGTGGCATATCATTTACCATCTTATTCCCAATGTTTTGGATAATATTTGACACACAGGAGGGATACAATGTGCTATTACTGAATGATTCCATTTATTCATAATTGTCAAATGCATGAACCAATGAATGGATGAACACAATGCTGACTCCCCAGTGGAAAATATAGTTCATGAGGAAAATGCTGGAGGTTATTGATCATGAAAATAGAATAAACACATAATGGCAAAATTTTGTTACATTTAAGAAAATGTACAAATCATGATACAGAATTTGAAATTTCAAGGATATGGTATTATGTCTCTTTAAGACATAATATTTTGTGGAGCAAAATTTGTTCTGGTTATAAAGTTTTATTTTTGAAAATAAGTTGGGCTTCTCCATTTTAATCCTAATTTTCCTACGTTTGAAATCAGGCACATTCTTATCACTGTGAATAGATCGAGGGCTGGATGAGGGAGAATTCAAAGGATCAAATAAAGAGAGCTCAGTTAAAAAGAATGGAGACAGCACCATGTGTTAAGAGCAAAGCAGAAATCAATTCAATACATTAGTATTAAAAGTGCTTATTGAAAGAAAAGTTGTTTATAGAAATCTGTGGGTAAAGACTTTTGAGTAAATTCTTCATATATATAAAAGAGAGAATAATGGAAAATTCATTTATAAGCCCCTTAATCCAAGAAAAACATAATCTTAGTAAATAATTCAATGTTGATGGTAGTGGGGGTGGGGGATAAGGAGATCTTATGGTTAGCAGTTTTAGAGGTCATATTGAGAGTCTAAACAAAATAAATGATTCAAGAAAAATCTTCAACAGACATGGGGAGACTTGCCATGTTTCTGTTTTGCTTTTTAATCTATATTCTTAGCGAGAAGAAGGAGCAAATTGATATGAGATTTTACAATAGATTTTTCATATATATGAATATCTTGAGTCCCTTCATAATAAACACAGAGTGACTGATGTTACATTGTTAATGACGTAGTGAGATGATTTCTTTTGAGTAGTGGTTCTGCCATATAAAATCGAACCAGTTAATTACCTCTCTGGGCCACAACTTTCCTCATCTGCAAAAGAAGGGATAATAATACACGGGAGGTTGATAAAGTATCTGGCACATTTTAAGTGCCTTTTAACAGAGATACATAACAATATTATTATTGTAAAATCACTAATTAAATTCAAATATTCATTTGGATATTTTGTATTTGATGAATGAACACTGTCTAAATTTACATTTCCTTTCAATTCTTTAAGTTTCATGGTTCTGAAAAGAAACATACAGAGTAAAATTTGGGGGTTTTTTGCTACGAAATTTACCTTTGGGAAAAAATAATTAAAACACTGAGATTTAAAAATTTGGCATCTCTCTTCCCATTCTCAGGTGACACTTAGCAAAATGAATTTTTTCTCAGCTCTAAAGCTAAGTAGAAATACTTTTTAAAAATTAATTAACAAACATCAATATTTGCAAAATCATCTAATAATCAAATCCACAGGGTAACAACTAAATCCTCTTTGAAGAGGAATGGATATTCTGGTTGCCTTCAAAGGCCTCAATTTAGAAACATGCAGAAAGACATATAAGGAAATGTGCCACTTGTCTTCTCTAGCACAGAAAAAGGTCTGTGATGTAGCAAGATAATGTTTGCTTTTCACTAGTGTTTTAAATCACATTTTGCTTTAAAGCACATAAAGGGGAGGGCTGAATCTGGAGAAAATTAAAATACATGTCTTTGAGAGTTTAGGGGCTTGTCACAGAGCCCTGACCTGTGACACAAGACACGGCACTGGCCATTCGGTCATTGGCTGTGATCAGGGCATCCATACACTGCTCTCCACTTTTCCCACTTCTTAAGCCCATTCTCTTGTCTTTTCCATTATCATGTGCTACCTTCCCTTTCACAGGTGATTCGTTTGTCATCTTCGTGCCTTAGAGAATTCCTTAAAGGCCAGGATGCTGTTTATGTGTATCTGTGTTTATGTGTCCACCAAATGTTCTGTCAACGAGTCTTTTAATCAGCAGACATTAAGTAAGTTAATCACTTCCAAGGGAAGTTTAGTTGATGATGGTAAAGAATGCCAGTGTGGCCCTGGGCCACTGCCCTAAGCCTGGAGCAGTGGAGGTCAGGAGGAGAGATTCCTCTGCTTCTCGAAAGGGGAAGGTAGGGTAAGAAGGACTTTTTCTTGTGTCTCAGGTGCCAGTTCAGCCACAGTACAATAGAGCACAAGAGCACCAGATAGATTCCTAAGATTTCTGACTCTGGGTCCTAGCTCCCAGATGGTATCTGGACCTGCCCAGGGCTAAAGGGAACTCATTATCCTGTAGGGAAAGATATAAGCCTGACTTCCTTTACCACATACTAATTGTAGAGCTCTAGGGCCTTGAGTGAACATACATAGTAGCCAGGCAATGGTGAACATGGAACTTGAATGACACCCATTGCTGTGCTGGTTTCAGGTCTGATTCAGCGTAGTCCCAGTGGTGGTGACTATAGGAGTGTGTGTGTGACCCCTCCCCTAGCTCCAGTTAGCTCAGCACAGAGAGACATTTCAATTGTTTGGAGGAAAGTAAGGGAAGAGAACTAAAGCTGCTGTCTGGCAATCCAGAGAATTTTTCCAGATCTTATACAAGACCACCAAGGTACTACTTCTATGATTCTGCAAAAGCCACAGTGTTACTAGGATTGAGGTTCCCCAAATGCACACAATGCTGCAGTGATTACCTTTCAAAAAATGACAGGTACAAACAAGTCCAGAATGCAAAGACTACAGTAAATAACTCTTCAATGCCCAGGCACCAAAGAACATCTGCAAGCATCAAGAGCATCCAGGGAAACATGACTTCACCAAACTAAATAAGGCACAAGAGACCAACCCTGGGGAAGTAGATATATGTGGCCTTTCAGAAAAGAATTCAAAATACCTGTTTTAAGGAAACTCAAAGACACTCATGATACCCCAGAGAAAATTCAGAATACTACTGGATAAATTTAACAAACGGATTGAAATAATTAAAAGAAATAAAGTAGCCATTCTAGAGTTGAAAATTGCAATTGACATACTGAAAAATGCATGCAAGAGTTTCTTAACAGCAGAATTGACAAAGCAGAATAAAGAATAAGCGAGCTTGAAGACAGACCATTTGTATACACAGGCAGAATAGACAAAAGAAAAAAAGAAAGAAAAAGATTGAAGCATGCCTACAAGATCTAGAAAATCGCCTACAAATGGCATATCTAAAGTTATTGACTTTAAAGAGGAGGTAGAGAGAGGGACAGGGGTAGAAAGCTTCTTCAAAAGGATAAAGACAGAGAATTCCCAAAACCTGCAGAAAGATATCAATGTTCAAGTACAAGAATGTTATTGAACACTAAGCAGATTTAAACCAAGTAAGATTAAGACATTTAATAATCAAACTTCCAAAGGTCAAGCATAAAGACTTCTAAAAACAGCAAAAACTACAAACCAAAAAACAAATAAGACACATTGGAGCTCCAAAATGTGGGGCAGGAGACTTCTCAGTGGAAACCTTACAGGCTAGTAGAGAGTAGGATGGTATATTTAAAGGGCTGAAGCGGGGTGGGGTAGGGGGTGTGCAGTGTGGAAAGCTTTTATCACAGAATAGTTTATCCAGAGAAAATATCCTTCAATCCTGAAGGAGAAACAAACACTGATGGATTTCAACACCACCACACTTGTCCTACAAAAAAAATGCTAAAGAATGTGCTTCAGCCTGAAAGAATAGGATGTTAACAAGCAATAAAAAATCATCTAAAGGTGCAAAACTCACTGATAATAATAAGCACAAAGAAAAACATGGAATATTATGACACTGTAAGTGTGGTATGTAAACTACTCATATATTAAGTAGAAAGACTAAAAGATGAACCCATTAAAATAATAACTACGACAACTTTTCAAGACAGTACGAGAAATAAAAGGAAACAATAAAAAGCTAAAAAGCTGAGGGAGGAACTTAAAATGTAGTTTTTATTATTTTTCTATTGGCTTGTTTGTTTGTTTCTGTAATCAGTGCTAAGTTGTAATCAGTTTTGAACAACGGGTTATTAGATGGTATTTGCAAGCCTCATGGTGACCTCAAAGGAAAAAACATACAACAGATACACAAAAGATAAAAATCAAGAAATTAAAAGATACCACCAGAGAAAATCACCTTCACCAAAAGGAAGACAAGAAAGAAGAAACAAAGAAAGAGAAGACCATAAAACAACCAGATTTTTTAAAAAATTGCAGGAGTAAGTCCTTGTTAATCAATAACAACATTGAATATAAATGGACTAAAATCTAAAATCAAAAGACACACAGTGGCTGAATAGGGGAAAAATAAGTAAGACACAACAATATATTACCTATAAGAAACACATTTTACCTCTAAAGAAACACATATACTGAAAATAAAGGGATAGAAAAATATATTTCATGCAAATGGAGACCGAAAATGAGAAGTACCTATATTTATAATAGACAAAATAGATTTCAAGACAAAAACTATGAGAAGAGAAAAAATGTCACTATATAACGATAATGGGGTTATTCAAGAGAATATAACAATTATAAATGTATATTCACCCAACACTGGAGCACCCAGATATCTATAGCAAATATTTTTAGAGAGAAAGAGAGAGAGAGAGAGACCTCCATACAGTAATAGCTAGAGACTTCAACATCCCACTTTCAGCTTTGGACAGATCTTCCAGACAGAATATCAACAAAGAAACATTGGACTTATTATGCACTATAAACCGAGTAGACCTAAGAGATATTTACAGAACACTTTACCCAGCATATAGAATACTCATACTTTTCTTCAGCACATGGCTCATTCTCAAGGCTAGACCATAGGTCAGGTCATAAAACAAGTCTTAAAACAGAAAACCAACAAAAAACACTAATAGTAGCAGAAAGGTAATAATAAAGATCAGAGCAGAAATGAATGAATTGAAACAAAGAAATTACAAGAGATCAACAAAACCAAAGGTATGCTTTTTGAAAAGATAAGCAAAATTTTTAAACCATTAGCCAGACTAAGTAAAAAGGAAAGAAGACCAAAATAAATAAAATCAGAAATGAACAAGCTCGTATCACAGCTGCTACTGCAGAAATTCAAAGGATCATCAAGGGCTACTCTGAACAACTATGTGCTGGTAAATTGGAAAACCTAGATGAAATGGATAAATTCCTAGACATATACGACCTACCACAATTGAACCATGAAAAAATAAAAACCTGAAAACACCAATAACAAGTAATGAGATAGAAGCCATAATGAGAAGTCTCCCATCAAACCAAAGCACAGTACCTGATGACTTTACTGATAAATTCCACCAAACATTTAAAGAATACCAATTCTCAAACTATTCACAAACATAGAAGAGGGACTTTTTTTTTTTTTTTTTTTTTGAGACGGAGTCTCGCTCTGTCGCCCAGGCTGGAGTGCAGTGGCCGGATCTCAGCTCACTGCAAGCTCCGCCTCCCGGGTTCCCACCATTCTCCCGCCTCAGACTCCCCAGTAGCTGGGACTACAGGCGCCCACCACCTCGCCCAGCTAATTTTTTCATATTTTTAGTTGAGACGCGGTTTCACTGTGTTAGCCAGGATGGTCTCCATCTCAAGACCTTGTGATCCGCCCGCCTCGGCCTCCCAAAGTGCTGGGATTACAGGCGTGAGCCACTGCGCCCGGCTGAGAAGGGACTATTTTCAATCTAATTCTACAAGGCCAGTCTCAACCTGATACCACTACCAAAGACAGATCAAAAAGAAAAAACTACAGACCCAAATGCCTGATGAACATTTGTGCAAAATCTTCAACAAAATACTAGCACACTGAATTCAACAACACACTTAAAAGATCACTCACCATGACTAAGTGGGAAATGTGCCAGGGATATAAGGAAGGTCAACATATGCAAATCTATCAATGTGATACATTATGTAAACAGAATTAAAGACAAAAATCATAAAACCATTTCCATTAATGCTGAAAAGTATTTGATAAAATTCAACATTCCTTTATGATAAAACCTCTCAAAAACCAGGTATAGAAGGAGCATAACTCAACATTATAAAAGTCATATACAACAGACCCTCAGCTAGTATCACACTGAATGGAGAAAAATAAAAAGTCTTTAAGATCTGGAACACTACAGAGATGACCACTTTTACCCCGGTTATTCAACATAGTACTGGAAGTCCTAGATAGAGCAATCAGACAAGAGAGAAAAATAATAGGTATTTAACTGGAAAGGAAGAAATCAAATTATCCTTGCTTGCAGGTAGTATGATCTTATATTTGAAAAAAACCTAAAGACTCCACCTAAATACTCTTAGAACTATTAAGGAAATTCAGAAAAGTTGCAGGATTCAAAATCGACATACAAAAATTAGTAACATTTCTATATGTCCAAAGTGAACAATCTGAAAAGGACATAAAGCAATCCCATTCATAATAGCTAAAAATAAAATAAAATACCTACATGTTAATTTAGCCAAAGAAGTTAAAGATCTGTCCAATGAAAACTATAAAACATTGAAGAAAAATTGAAGAGAATAAAAGAAAAATTTAAATATATCCCATGTTTATATGGACTAAAAGAATCAGTAGAATTAAAATGTTCATACTATGTAAAGCAGTCTACAGATTCAACACAATCTCTATCAAAACACCAATAACATTCTTCACAAAAATAGAAAAAATTTCTAAATTTACATGGAGCCACAAAAGGCACAGAATAGCCAAAGCCATCCTGACCAAAAAGAACCAAACTGGAGGAATCATATAGCATGACAACAAACTATACTATAAAGCCATGATAACCAAAACTATATGATACTAGCATAAAAACAAACATATAGACCAATGGAACAGAATAGAGAAACTAGAAACAAATCTATACATGTAAAATGAAGTCATTTTGACAAGTGTGCCAAAAACATACATTGGGGAAAGGACAGTTAGTTCAATAAATGGTGCTTGGAGAGGTCTTTCACTTCCTTGTTTAGGTATATTGCTAAATATTTTATTTATTTATTTATTTATTTGCAGCTATTATAAAAGGGGTTGAGGTCTTCATTTGATTCTCAGCTTGATCGCTGTTGGTGTATAGCAGTTCTACTGATTTGTATACATTGATTCAAACACTGCTGAAAGAAATCACAGGACACAAAACAAGTGGAAACACATCCCATGCTCATGGATGAATAGAATCAATATTGTGAAAATGACCGTACTGCCAAAAGCAATCTACAAATGTAATGCAATTCTCATCAAAATATCATCATCATTCTTCACAGAACTAGAAAAAAAATCCTAAAATTTATATGGAGGCAAAAAAGAGCCACATAGCCAAAGCAACAGTAAGCAGAAAGAACAAATCTGGAGGCATGACATTACCTGACTTCAAATTATACTATAAGGCTATAGTCACCAAAACATCATGGTATTGGCATAAAAATAGTCACATAGACCAAAGAAATGTAACAGAAAATCCAGGAATAAAGCCAAATACTTACAGCCAACTGATCTTTGACAAGGCAAATGAAAACATAAAATGGGGAAAGAGCAGCCTATTCAACAAATGGTGCTGGGAAAATTGGAAAACCATACAGAAGGATGAAACTGGATCCTCATTTCTCACCTTATACAAAAATCAATTCAAGATAAATAAAAGACTTAAATCTAAGACCTGAAACCACAAAACCACTGGAAGATAACATTAGAAAAAGCCTTCTAGACATTGACTTACGCACAGACTTCATGACCAGAACCCCAAAGTAAATGCAACAAAAACAAAAGTAAATAGATGTGACTTAAACTATACAGCTTCTTCACAGCAAAAGAAATAATCAGCACAGTAAACAGACAACCCATAGGGTGGGAGAAAGTATTTTCAAACTACACATTCAACAAAGGACTAGTATTCGGAACCTACACGCAACTCAAACAAATCAACAACAACAACAACAAAGAAAGCGAAAAGAGCAAATAATTCCATCAAAAAGTGGGTTAAGGACATGAATAGACAATTCTTTAAAGAAGATATACAAAAGGCCAACAAATATATGAAAAAATGTTCAACATCACTAATGATCAGGGAAATGCAAATCAGAAGCACAATCTGATACCACCTTACGCCTGCAAGAATGGTCATTAAAAATTTTAAAAAATAGATATTGGTGTGGTTGTGGTGAAAAGGGAACAATTTTACACTTCTGGTGAGAATGTAAACTACTACAACCACTAAGAAAAACTGTGTGGAGATTCCTTAAAGAACTAATAGTAGATTTATCATTTGATCCAGCAATCCTGTTACTGGGTATCCACCCAGAGGAAATAAAGTCATTATGTGAAAAATACACTTGTACACTCATGTTTATGGCAGCACAATTTGCAACTGCAAAAATACGGAACTAGCCCAAATGCCCATCAATCAATGAGTGGATAAAAAAATGGCATATAGAGATATCCATATACACCATGGACTACTACTCAAACATGAAAGGGAATGAAATAATGGCATTCACAGCAACCTGGATGGAATTAGAGATCATTATTCTAAGTGAAGTAACTCAGTAATGCAAAACCAAACATTGTATATTCTCACTTATAAGTGGGAGCTAAACTATGAGGATGTAAAGGCATAAGTCTTGACATGAGTCTTGGGGACTTGGAGAGGAAGGATGAGAGGGGAATGAGGGATAAAAGACTACACATCGGGTACAGTGTACACTGATCAGGTGATGGGTGCACCAAAATCTCAGAAATCACCCCTAAAATCCTTATCCATGTAACCAAATGTCACCTGTTCCCCCAAAGCCTATTAAAATAAATAAATAGTGTTTGGAAAATCAGATATCCATATGCAGAACAATGAAACTATACCCCTGTCTCTCTCCATGTATAAAAATCATACCTAAATAGTTTAAAGACTTAAATCTAAGACCTCAGACAATAAAACTACTACAAAAAATTGGGAAAACTCTCCAGGACGTTGGACTGGGCAAAGATCTTTTGAGTAATAGCCTACAAACAAAGGAAACTAAAACAAAAATGGACAAGTATGATTACATAAAGTTAAAGGCATCTGAACAGCAAAGGAAACAATGAACTAAGTGCAGAGATAACCCACAGAATGGGAGAAAATTTACAACTACCCAACTGACAAGGGATTAACAACCAGAATATATAAAGGACGCAAACAACTCTATAGGAAAATATCTAAGAATCCAATAAAAAATGGGCAAAATGTCTGAATAGACATTTCTCAAAAGAAGACACACAAATGGCAAACAGCTACAAGAAAAGATGTTCAATATCATTGCTATCAGAGAAATGTACATCAAAACTACAATGATATCTGGGTGAGATGTCACCCAGTTAAAATGGCTTTTATCCAAAAGTCAGGCAATAATAAATGTTGGCAAGGATGTGGAGAACAGGGAACCCTTGTACACTGTTGATGGGCATGTAAATTAGTACAACCACTATGGAGAATAGTCTGGAGATTACTCAAAAAACTGAAAATAGAATTAACATTCAATTCAGCATTCCCAATCCTAGGTGTAGCCCCAAAAGAAAGGACATCAGTAGATCCAAGAAATATCTTCACTCATGTAATTTTTGCAGTACTATTCATTCGTAGCCAAGATTTAGAAGCAAACTAAGTGTCCATCAACAGATGAATGGATGAAGAAAATGTGGTATTTATAGACAATGTAATATGTTCAGCCATAAAGAAATCATCAGGTCTTGTCATTTGCAACAACATGGATGGAACTGGAGGTCATTATGTTAAGTGAAATAAGTCGGGCACAGGAAGACAAATATCTCATGTTCTCCCTTACTGGTTTGAGCTAAAAATTAAAACAATTGAACGAATGGAAATAGAGAATTGAATAACGGTTAACTGAGGCTGGGCAGGGTAACCCATCCTGGCAAGGTTGAGGGAGTGGGGATGGTTAATGGGTATAAAAATATAGTTAGAAAGAATGAGTAAGCTCTACTATTTGATAGAGTAATAGGGTGATTATAGTCAACATTAATTTATTTCTACATCTAAAAACAACTAAAAGAGTATAATTGAATTGTTTGTAACACAAAGGATAAATGCTTGAGGTGACGGCTACTCCATTTACCTTGATGTAATTATTATGCATTATATGCCTGTATCAAAATATCTCATGTACTTAATAAATATATACACCCACCATGTACTCGGAAAATTTTAAACAAAAATGAATACCAGTGTGTAATAACATAAGACAAATACAAAGAGCTGGATGCCTTTCTGTACATTTTGCTGTTAAGGTGGTCATCTTTTACATAATGATAAAGGAGGATAGTAGCCTCTCTTCCTTCCTTCCCTCCCTCCCTCCCTCCCTCCCTTCCTTCCTTCCTTCCTCCCTTCCTTCCCTCCTTCCAGTGTTTCTCACCATGTTTCCCAGGCTGGAGCACAGTGGTTACGTACAGGCACAATCAAAGCACACTAGTCTCCAACTCCTGACCTCAAGCAATCCTCAGCCTCTTGACCAGCTGACTAGAGCCTTGCAGCACTGAGTTCAACTAAGACCCACTGATTTAGTAGAAAAAGCATTGACTTCAGAGTTAGATTGCAGCTCAAAGCCTGAAACTGCCATTTGATATTTAAATAACAGATATTTTTATATGGCATATAACTAGCAACTAGTCTCTGTGATTTGCAGGAAATACTGTGAAGCACAAGATAAAGACTCCTACGTTGGAATCCTAGATCCTTCACTTATTAGCACTGTGACCTTGAGCTAGTTACTTAACCTTTCTGTGCTTTGTGTAAAAGGAAAGTATTAATAATATGTTTTGGTTATTGAGACTGAGTTAAATGTTCTTAAATTAGTGATGTCAGAATGTAAGTGTAACAAGTTCTTCCTATTATAATTATTAATTTATGTTAATATAGGAACATTTAATGGTATTACGGAATTTTGGAATCAGACTTTGAAATCAGATATATCTGAATTTGATTCCACTGTAACTATACATAGTTGTAATACAGTATCTAATCTGAAAACTATTATAAGGATTAAGCCATGTAAAACACATAACTTTTAATAAAAATATGAATGTGTATGTGTGTAGATGTATATACATATATATACACACACATATATATGTATACTTGCATATAATATGTACGTAATCAAGTACATATTGTCAGCTGTCAATGGAGGTCTTCCAGCTACTTTTCAGAATTAGGATCATCTCCTCAGCTGATGCTGCATTCACTCAAACGGACAACTCAAGTCCTTAATGGATATCATTTAAAAATAATCACAAGATAGATTTGAGGACTAAAAAGCAATACGAGTCACTTCAAATGAATCATTTGATCACTTAAAATTAAAAATCCCTTTGCAATTTTACTGTAGAATTATCTTTGTCTTCTTCAATTCAGTTTTTCCTCTGACTTGATTCTCATTGTTTATTTTTCTCTCATCTCTTCTCTCTCCTCTTCAGAAACAAAATAAAAGAGCTCACTTTTCATGCAAAATAATATGGGTGACTTTTATTGTCTTAGATAATTCTGACGTTAGATATAATACATGTCTTAGAGAACAAAAATCGTATTTCTGTCTTAATGTCTTATTATCCCATGAAATGAGAACGGGTAATGACATCTAACTATTTTGGCTGGAATATTTAGAAAAACATGACAAAATTTTTTTAAAAATTAATTTTTTATATAAATAACTTTAGGAAGCTTCAGGGAATACTTAGTTTTTTTATTTTTTTCTGGATATTAAGACATATAACTAACAATTTTAAGAACTGATTTTAGAACTTTACATTTTTAAAAAATGTGTGCTATAATTTTATGGGTGGCAAACTGCTATCAGATGATAGATTATTTTATTTTTCTATTGTGGATACACATCAGAAATGGCAAGAGGCCAACTGCGACCCCAAATATGAACATCAGCAAGAGCTGAAAATTAGAATCTTGAATGTCTCCAAGTGGTGTGACAATGAAAAGCTACATGAGAATAAGCCTTTTATTTTTCTCACCATGCAGAACATAAGCTAACCTAACCACTGTGGCTGTTAGGAAAATGCAAGCTCTTGCAAGTGTAAATATCACTTAAGGGCAATGTGGGAAAAACCGTACACTCAAAGGGACAGGCAGCCCTCTTTCAGAACTTAATTTTGGTTGAAATTAAAACATATATTACTGAACCGCAGGTCAGTCTTCTATAAGGGGAGAGAACAGTACCACCTTGCAGGATGGCCATGAGTATTACAGGAGGTAACAAACCAGCCACAGGGAATGGGCTGGCATATTGTGCTTGACCAGTTTCTCATCATTGCTCTGGGGTTTTCTTCCCCTGTTTTCTTTGCATTTATTTTTCAAGGGCCATTTTCAACCCTCTAATGGAACTTTCCATGTTAATGGTCTTTTGCTCCAGACAGGAAGTTAAACACGTGGATCTTCTATTGCTGTTGTCACGGCTGAAAAAATTACTTACTCCACACCTTGCCAATCCTGTCCCTCGTATCCCTTTTTGATCCTTTGGTGTTTGGTAACTTGTTCCCCAATGTTTACACCCGAGGGCCCATCATGGTCACATCTTTGAAAAAAAAGTCTAATTGAACAAAGGAAATAGCTTTGCAGTTTTTTCCCTGAATTTATTGTTACTGAACACATTCTGCCATGCCTAAGGAAAGCAACAGTTTAACAAAAAACTTTTTGTTGTACATTTTTAAGAGTCAAAAAGAGCCCTTTTTGAAAGTGCTCAGTCTTCCTGAATGATGAGTTCTGCCAGTAGCTTTTGAGGGTAAACACTGGAGGTTTTCCACTGCCAGGGAAAGGCCATTTGTGAAGGCATGACCTCCAGGGCCTAATTGAAGTTCAGGATATCAGCTCATTTCCACCCGTCTGGTCTTTGGCAAAAGGTTGAGCCAGACTTCAGAAACATTTGAAATCAAGGTACAAATAAATACTAACCCCAAGGGAAGCATCCATTTCAAAAGCTCACAGGTATTTATTTGGTCCTGGAGCCTGACTGCATGTCAAGTCCTTTCAAGGACAGATGGAGCTTCCCAGCTAGTGGTGCTGTCTGATTTACTTTGTTGGAAGACATGGTCTTATCATTATTCTAATGCCCTTGCTGCCTAGTAACAGACATGGATTGATTGCTGCTGCCTTTGATCCACAAATTTGCATTTGCCTAGAGGATGCCAAAGCTGACCAAGGCTCATCCATCATTTTCCCAGACACGGTTTACAAATACACTGTAAGCCAGGTGCACAAAGCCGAGGAATGCGTTTTGAGTGGGTATGGTGATGACTTTTAGATATGTTGCCCACTTTGGTTTCTTAGAAACAAAAATAGACTGGGAAGTAATAAATGATAGTTGTGATATGGACGTTCTTATTCTTTTCAGGTTGTGTATTTATAATGTCATTTAATCAAAACATCTTACTTACAACATACATTCATGGATGTTCCCACTGTGAAGGCAGGCTTTCCTCAGCTTTTGCTTTTTGTCCCCTTTTTCTTTTTAAGCATATTGCTGGTTTACATGTTTTTTTCCGAGATGGACCAAACACTCTTAAATTCTTTCTCAGAGGAAACAAAGGCAAAGCAAACTTTCTCTTAACTGTATTATATATCTCCTTTATATCCCCATAAAGCGCAGTGCTAAGATGCTCTTTCATCCCAACACCTGCGTTTTATGATTCTTATGATAGAATATATTTTATTTGTGACTCCTTAAAGTGGATTGAAATGCAAACAAAACAAATGGAATTCATTTAAAATGAAAGGCAGATTGGCAATATGTTTATCTGGACTAATATTTTTAAATACCTTTCAACCCAGGAAAGATTAATATAAGCTCTAACAGATAAATCTTATCTGCCATTTATTTACCACTCATTCTTTTTATTACTGTTCAGAATTGCAAAAGATTTAACCAACTATATATTGGCCTTTTAAATGGCAGGTATTATAACATTCGAAAGGGAGAAATACCTGCCAAAAATCAAACAAACAAAAACTATTGAATTCCCAACTCAGGTTCACTGCAATTGGACAATTGCCAATCAAGATGATAACAAGAAAATGCCTAATGGAAGTTGATCGCAATAACTCTCTTGTAATTTTTGCATAATGACAACACCAAAAGTGAATCTTCATAATGAGTTTCTCTCTGTCCCCCCCTCTCTTTTGCTATGGGAGATAGAATCAGGAACAGAAACCTTAGTAGAGACAGTTTGTAGTCTAGCCTTAGGGCACAGAAGAATGTCAAAGGGGAAAATATATAAAATACATATCTAAAAATATATGAAAAGAAACTAGCATTTTTTAAACAAAAGGTTTGGGCCAGGCATTGTGGCTCACACCTGTAACCCCAGCATGCTGGGAGGCCAGGAGTTCAAGACCAGCCTGGTCAACATGGTGAAACCCCGTCTCTACTAAAAACACAAAAATTAGCCAGGCATGGTGGCAGGTGCCTGTAATCCCAGCTACTTGGGAGGCTGAGGCAAGAGAATCGCTTGAACCCAGGAGGCAAAGGCGGCAATGAGCCAAGATTGTGCCACTAGATTCCAGCCTAGGTGGCAGAGTGAGACTCCATTTCAGGGGAAAAAAAAAAAAAAGGTTTGCCGAAAACTATACTTCTAATTAAATTACAAGACTACTTGAAGGAAAATTATCCCTTTGACCCACTAACCCTTCAGAATAATTCAGAACTGGATGTAGGTACAAGAATGGTGGTAATTGGCCAGGATTCATCTTTAAACATGATGGTCTTTATTTTTATATTTTTATAATTATAGCCAGGAAAGGAGAAACTACGTAATGTAGCCAAAGATAATCTATCACTGTACTTTATGTTGCAAAACATTCTCTCCTTAAAAGATTGTGCTTTTGAGGTTCATTATTTGTAAAACACCATAAAGGAAATTTCTCCAAATAAAGAAGCTCCACATTTAAATCTGGGGTTCCTTCTTATCTTAGAGGTATTATGCCTTTAAGCAACATCTTATCTCTAAAACCCAGGGAACCCATTTGGAAGATGGACATGAAAAATAAATCTGACTTATGAGGTCATTTGGTGAATAAAATATCAAAGTCCCTCATAAAACACTGCTGTTATGTTCTGGAATAGCTAGGAAGGTACACTGGACTGTTTCCTTATTAGAAGGAATAAAGGCTTATTCTTTGCAGGGAAGGGGTCCAGTGTATGATGGTAATAGTCTTTACGCTAAGAGTCAGTGGCCATTCAATCAGCACCACACTTGCTCAATGCAAGTGTTTAAAATGGCTCCTTTTCCCTTCTTCTTTCTCCTACATTCCTTTGCCACCCTCTCCACTCTGTCTCTGGCATCACCATGCCCTTGGGTAGAATTTTATCTGGGACTACACATTTTTCAGTGTGGGACAACTGCACATACATAGGTCCTTGTTTTGTCTCTCTTGCTGATATAGATTACCTCTCTTGGCACTCTCAGGTGAAGGAGGCTGGAATACAGGTGTTGGTAGAGATGAAACATCTTACATGCCTGATGAGGACAGGGAAGAACAAACGAGGGAGGTAAAGAAGACGCCACCTGATTTCAAATCTCTGATCCAACACTTGCTAACTCTGTGACTTTGGGAAAGTCACTTAACTCTCAGTGACTCCATTTCCTCATCTGTGAAATGGGTGGTATTTTAAGAATGCTATAGCAACAAGACGCTTAGAAACACTAAATGAGTTAATATTTATCAAGCACTTAGAATAGTACCTATAAGGGCTATTAAAAAATGTGGGTAAGAAAAATCAGATTATCTTTATTATGTATGCCATTTTCCCCTAGTTAAATTTGGCTTGAACTTTCAATAGGAGTTGGATTTCTGTAACCAGCCATTTTAAAATTGATTTGATTGCTGCCAGCTTTATCACAGTGAGCGCACAAATGGCTGATAAGATTCCCTTTGATGACCTAGTTAAAAAGAAACAAAAAAGCAACAAGAACAAATAATCCATCCTCTCACATTTCAGTCACTTAGAAGGACCCCTTGGAGTGACCATTTGATATGAAATTAAGTTGCTGATGCATTGACCACAGGTAGGTATTAGATCCACTTAGTCACAGAAGCACATCTGAAGTTTCACAGACAAAAGCCACCTCCTCATTCTGGGGAAGCCCTGAGGACGAGACCAACACAGACTTGGGGGAGTTGCACATGGAAATTCACAAAAACATGGCAAGACACCAGCCACTTCAGGGCAGGAATCCTTAAGAGAAGACCAAACCTCATCTTTCAAACAGATAGAATACACTTTTTATTCTTTTCAAAGAGAGTGTTCTGGCCTCCACCCACTCAAAGCAAAAATGAAATTGGCATTTTCAGACTGCATTTTGTCTTCCTTTGAACAACGGTATGAGTTAAACTTTCTGTTTATTCCTTCCATTTGCTTCTAAGTAATCAGATTCTGAATAAAATGTATGTTTCACCTGTAGAATCGTAACAGTAGGAGAGTTCCATCTAATTTTGAAAGAGATTCATTTAGAGCAAATTGAAATATGATGTGACCAGGCAAATAAAGAACAGGAGCCTTGGCCCTGGACAGGAACCTTCTGCGATTCCCTTGGGAAACCTGGCCCTGCCCTCTGTGTGGCATTTTCTGTCTCCTGGCCTCTGTGGGCTCGCCTGCCAGATGATAGCGCAAAGAGGTGCGGGAAAAATTAGGGGACGTGTGTCATGCAAAGCACCTGTGATTAGACCTGACATTTAGTAGGTACTTAAAATATTTATTTCTTTCTCTTTACTACCATAAAAGGCAGGCAGAATATGTAAGTATCAAGTACTAGAAAAAACTTAGTGCGTGCTTGTTAAAATTAGCTTTTAATGTTTTGGGTGCATGCATCTTGACTAATTTCATACGATTGTAGGTGGGCACCCTTCCCACTTGCCCCAGTAAACTACGGAAATTATCCTTAAAAAGTACTGAAGATAGAATTTTGGATTGAGTGAACTATCAGATTTTCAACTGTCCTCATTGATATACATCAATAAGGTATATCATTTTTAAAAATCTCTACGTCCTCACTGTTCTGTAAGTCAGAAACCATATTAAGCTTTGGTATTTAGATGGAATCACACAACCTTTAGACATACCCCACTTTTATATTTGCAGATTTAATTAAGGCTGAGTGAGTAGAAAACTCTGCTTCAAAACTGCCAACCTACTAAAAAATGAGGAAACACATAAAGGGAGGGATTTGTATTCTGTGATCAAATTCATGGAAAACCTGCTGAAGTGGGAGATATATAATGTCTCTCAGGATGACCACTGTTCTACTTAATGGATTATCGAGCACTTATTAGTAAAAAAAGAAATACTGAATTTAAGCAGTGACTTCCTTTCAGGAATGAAGATGTAGTCTAAGATCACACAGAGAGCAAGAGGGTGGTTCACAATGCCACCACCTGGCACCCTTGCAAGGAGCCAGGACATCATTCTAAACTCTTATTTTCAAAGATTCTTCATCCTTTGTTACCTAACCCCACCCCCAGATAGGAGCCATGTCTTATCAATTCTGCTTCCTTAATTTCCTCCCTTCTAGGAGAAGGTAATCGATGAAGGCTTTTTTCCCTCAACTATTTCAACAGCCCTGTTCTGCCCGGCTCAGGCTGTGCCCACCATTCCCTCCCTGCACTGCCGTAATCTTGGGCCATCTGAAATGGCCTCCAAGGCCCTACTGAAAGCTCTTTAGTGCCTGGATCTTGGCTTGAGGTTGAAGTGTCAGCTCCAAGACAGCACTCAATGCTTCTATCTGGAGCCTTCAGTTCAGGCATCTCTCCTCCTAGCCATTCTTCCCCTGCTCTGTGCTCTGAATGTCCCATTTAACACGTGAGTGTGCCCCACTCCTCCTGTTTGCTGACCAGTGTTGTCTCTTGAATGTCCTTTCCCTCCCTTTCTTCTTTTCTCTTACAAGCTCCTACATTGTCGCCTCCCCCATCCATCCCTGCCTCCTGCCAAAGAAACATGTCCACTACTCACTTCTTTTAAAGCTTTCTCTGGTGGCACTCCCAAGCATACTGCTCTTTGATTCGCGCACACTTTCTCCTAAAAAACACTACAAAGACCCTTCTGCACACTAACGTATGTACATGTTTATTTCCTTGATGAGACCGTAAGTGCTACAGAAGGAGGAAAGACTCAGATACAGCTGGGCATAAGGAATCTCTAGAATACAAATTGCACCAGAAATGCCCCATCTTGAGAAAAGGGGACCTAATTTTTGCATCCTAGGTTTAGTCACTGGCTGAGGTTAAGTAGGTATATTATTTCTTTTTGCGTTCTCAGGACCCAGCACATCGAATATCTGTACTTTAAAGCAAATGAACAAACGAATAAAATAACACTTGGGAAGTAGTTAAAATAAACTAATAATTGAGAAAATGAATGAATGGGTAAGTGGGTGAGTGAATACAAGAATGTGAATACAAGAATAGGAGATAAGCCTATAATGCCACGCTCTATGTGATTTTTATGTTTGCGTGGCCCAGACTTTAATCTAGACACAGCTATTGCATATTGCTGACTTTAGGTAACTGTGGATATGGGAGCTGATTACACAGATGAAGCAGGGTATGGAGAGCCCTAGAATGCGAATTGCACCAGGACCGTCCCAGTTTAAGAAAAGGGGGCCTAATTTTTGCAGTCCATGGCTAGTCTCTGACTGAGGTCTACTCCCACAGTAGGGAAGGGTGGTGTTAAAGCGACAGCTGTGAATTGTTACCAGACAATACCCACAGCAGCTGGGAGATGGGGGCTCTGACTGATAAAGCTTTTCAATCAACATATTATTCTTTAACCATAAGGAATGAGATACATGTACTGTATCTCATTTAATAAGGAAAAGAGATACATGTACTGAGATGCGTGGGTATTCCCTGGGATAGAACCTTATTAAGAATATCCTTGTCATTGCCCCACTGAGGCACCAGATTCAGCTCTCAGGGCTTTTCTTTCTACTCTGCATCATCTCCCTCTACATGTCCATACACAGACACAGACACAGATACCATCATTCTTGAAGTTTTAAAACATGTTTCTATTAAGTGGAACAATTGTGAGTAGAAAGTGCTAAAGCCATGACATCAGTATTGAAGCTCTGATTGGAATCCTGGAGGCATCACTAACTGATATGCAGATTCTGCCACCAGGGTTAAATTACTGAGATTATGAGAATCTCAATTTTTCCATCTGTATGGTGGAAATAAAAACGCCTTATTATTTTTAATAATTGATCAGAGAAGATTTAACACACGTTTAAACATTTTTATCATCTTATTGTTATTATTGCTCTTTTTGGGGTGTCTTTCTTTGGGGGCTTTTATTGATTTTATTTTATTTTACTCTTAAGTTCTGGGATACATGTGCTGCACGTGTAGGTTTTTTATACAGGTATACGCGTGCCATGGTGGTTTGTTTCACCTATCAACCCGTCATCTAGGTTTTAAGCCCCACATGCATTAGGTATTTGTCCTAATGCTCTCACTCCCCTTGTCCCCCACCCCCCCGACAGGCCCCGGTGTGTGATGTTCCCCTCCCTGTGTCCATGTGTTCTCATTGTTCAGCTCCCAGGTATGAATGAGAACATGCAGTATTTGGTTTTCTGTTCCTGTGTTTGTTTGCTGAGGCTGATTGTTTCCAGCTTCATCCATGTCCCTGAAAACGACATGAACTCATTTTTTTATGGCTGCATTATTGTTCCTTTTATTCCATCTATGCTAAGCTTATTTAAGACTAAATGTTCTTGAAAAACAGCATATTGTCTTTTTATTATTATTATACTTTAAGTTCTAGGGTACATGTGCATACCGTGCAGGTTTGTTACATATGTATACTTGTGCCATGTTGGTGTGCTGCACCCATCAACTCGTCAGCACCCATCAACTCGTCATTTACAGCAGGTATAACTCCCAGTGCAATCCCTCACCCCTCCCTCCTCCCCATGATAGGCCCCGGTGTGTGATGTTCCCCTTCCTGAGTCCAAGTGATCTCATTGTTCAGTTCCCACCTACGAGTGAGAACATGCAGTGTTTGGTTTTCTGTTCTTGCGATAGTTTGCTGAGAATTACAGCCAACAGACACATGAAAAAATGCTCATCATCACTGGACATCAGAGAAATGCAAATCAAAACCACAATGAGATACCATCTCACACCAGTTACAATGGCAATCATTCAAAAGTCAGGAAACAACAGGTGCTGGAGAGGATGTGGAGAAATAGGAACACTTTTACACTGTTGGTGGGATTGTAAACTAGTTCAACCATTATGGAAAACAGTATGGCGATTCCTCCAGGATCTAGAACTAGAAGTACCATATGACCCAGCCATCCCATTACTGGGTATATACCCAAAGGATTATAAATCATGCTGCTATAAAGACACATGCACATGTATGTTTATTGTGGCACTATTCATAATAGCAAAGACTTGGAATCAACCCAAATGTCCATCAGTGACAGACTGGATTAAGCAAATGTGGCACATATACACCATGGAATACTATGCAGCCATAAAAAAGGATGAGTTTGTGTCTTTTGTAGGGACATGGATGCAGCTGGAAACCATCATTCTAAGCATATTGTCTTCTAAACTCCCTGCAGATATGCCCTGGAACACACTAATTCTGAAAGAGTGGGTATATATAATGTATTCATTATCATGTTAAAATTTAATACATTGGCTGAGATAAATTCTAGGAAAAGCAAGCCAGTTGAGCTGACATCACCTTTACAGGATAAATAGTAATTGTTAACCATCACTATTTACTATTTTTCATTTACTTCTAATTGTGATGCCTCAAGGGAAATTTTGCATACTATAAAAACATGTTTAGTAGTTAAACATACTTCTTCAGAAATTGTTTAAATAATTTTTTATCCTGTTCTTTTTTCAGATTATTACAACTGCATTGGTTTATTTGAAAAAGTGAAAATTGGGAAGAAACATATGAATGAAACAATAAGGATTCATTAAGTAAATTAAGGTATTTTCTCAAATACAGAGTATATATACTAAAATTACGCTGTTGTATAAAATGATATTGAATGGCATGGAAAAAATGTTTACAATATTTTAAGGAAAAGGGTATAGCTTATGACATAGTATATTAAGACTGATGTCATGCTTTTGACAAATTCATGGGGTGGAGGGAAGAATTCTGAAAAGATACACATCAGAACAGTGCATAAGGCTGTAAATCTGATAACTTTTATTTTCATCCTTTTGCCATTTCTTATTTTCTAAATTACATTCATCAAATGTATTATTTAATAAAAAATGTTAAAATGTGGGAGACAGTTTGTGAGCATTGATTTTCAATGCACTGACTAATGAAAGCCTTTCCCAACAAGCAAAACTAATTCAAACTAATTTAAAGTACACAAAACTGGAAAGATTCTAGCATCTTCCTTTAGTAGTTACTTTTAGGTTATATTTCTGCCACATTTCTTTCTCAAGTACTCCTCAAATGATATAACCTGACCATTTCAAACTCATCTACCACACAAATGTGTCACCCATTTCTACTTTTCTGCCTTCTATCAAGACCTATCATAAATCCTAGAACTTTTTTTTTATTATTATACTTTAAGTTCTAGGGTACACGTCCACAATGTGCAGGTTTGTTACATATGTATACATGTGCCATGTTGGTGTGCTGCACCCATTAACTCGTCATTTACATTAGGTATATCTCCTAATGCTATCCCTCCCCACTATCCTCACCCCACAACAGGCCCCAGTGTGTAACGTTCCCCTTCCTGTGTTCAAGTGATCTCATTGTTCAATTCCCACCTATGAGTGAGAACATGCAGTGTTTGGTATAGTTTGCTGAGAATGATGGTTTCACTCTTGTATGGCACTATCCCTGGCCCTCCAGGCTAAAAGTGATCTCCTTTTACTTCTAATTCCTGAGTCACCAGCCATGGCCTCTTTGAAGGACTTGCAGCCAATCAGACTCCAATTCAGAGTTTAAATTCCAGATATGCCACAGAGTTACCTTCTGAGCATGGACAGGTTTATTTCTCTGAGACAGTTTTCTGACTAATAAAAATTGAATCATAGTTGCATTTGCCTTCTAGAATAGTCATAGGAATGATAAGATAATGAGATTACATGTTTCCCAGGGTGATTCTTTGCATATCCTGGGTGCTCATTAAATTTCTGTTACTTCCTTCTCCCCCCATTACCCTTGGCCTCACGCTCAGCAGTTAATCTGTTAGCATATTAGTTATAGCTATTTTTAACATGTTATCCTTTCTGTTATTTATGGCTTTATGGCTCTTTTTTAAATGAAAAGTTCAGTTCTGTTTTATTGGGATAGGTAAGTATACAGTCATTGTAAGTGATAAATCTACTCAAAAGCACATGGAGAGACTTAAGCACAGACCCTCATTCCTTCCTCCCATGAAACAACCAAGGAAATCATCCCCATGAAGTCTGAGTGTGCGCCTTCTCAACTTGCCCCAAGCACAAATGAAATTACACACATCTAGCACATTTGCTACTGTTTTTGTTTCTCTTTTACAACTTGCTTTTCTCAATTTATATGAAAGCACAAAGGTATACACTTTTCAATCATTTTATAGTATTTAATTCTATGTCTATATCTTTATCACTTTAATCATTAGCTCTTTGGTAAGCATTTAGTTTCTCTTTATGGCACTTCTGATTGACTAAAGAGCAAGTTCTCACTTTCTTCATTTTTAACAATAATCCAATTGTGTAGCGAGGGGAGCAGCCTTAATCTAAGAGAATGTAGCTCCTTTTCTCACCTTCAGTGGATGAGTTATGATTGCTCAAAATTAGTAATAGCTGCTTAATTCTCCTCTGACAGCGATGGGTCCAAGGATGGGAATGTGACTAGGTTCTTTCCAGTGAAAGATAAGAGAAAGTATGGTGGGCACTTCCTTTTCCAGATTAAAAAGCCACAGATTTTGGTGAAGAAAACATGGTGACCCTGCTTCTTCCTCATACTGGCACACCATCATATGTGGCTTTTGACCATGAGGAAACCAGGCCTCAGTGAGCTATTAAATCAACCATGAGGCTATCGAGCTTCAAATTTCCTGTTAATTAAACAATAAACAGCCTCAGAAAGTAAAATTATGTTAATTTAGCATTCTCTTAATTCCAATCAAAGCCTATAACAGATACACATATTGTAGACAGTTGTAAGTGTGAATATTTCTATCGCTCAGTTGAATGTATGAAGCTTACATATGAAAATCTGGTGAGAGCTGCCTTCTTTATTTCTGTTGTCACTTGGCCTTTTGCAGTCAATGAAGCCCTGCTCCTTGGGATCATCCAACACATTACTGAGCATTGTGGATCTATAATTCACAGATTTGCAATCTCATACAATCTGTTGATAAAGCTAAACAGACATTCCTCAAAGCAAACTTGGAAATTAACACTTGGTATAGCATACATGCTATTGATAAAGTGGTTTTGGAAACTCATCTTAAAATACTGGTTATTATGCCTTAAGACATATTTTAATTACTTCCCCCTTTTTTCCTCAAGAGCCAGGGTTGAGGCCCATCTTTGTTGAGGATCTTGATGAAATACAATAACGGACATGCAAGAATTCAGTGATTGTTAAGTTAATGGTTTCAGGAACTATTCCATGCCACATGACCCTGCAGAAATGGTCATTGAGTAATAAAGAAGGATGAATGAGGTCATATGAATTGTTGTTTAATCTGTACAGTTTCTTTTTCTCTGGATCTGGCCAAAGAAACTCTTCTGATCAAATTTTAAATTATAATACAGCTTTGAGTTTATCTCTCTAGACATGGTATATTTTATTTTCTCAGGGATACAAGGGGATCTGTCACACCTTTTGGTTTGAAGTGAACCTCCATAATGTATTGCTCCTGCTGAAGCAAAACATTTTAGAGGGAACTGAAACAAAACCTTCACATCCCTATGGTTGGGGGGTGCTCATGGAAGCTGAGCCCTTGCAAAGTGCACTGTGAGTATAATTCCTCGGGTCTACCAGGAATCATAGGTGGCAAATAATCATGGTCACAGTTCAAGGATCCCAGTGAGACTTGAGACGGTCTCTGAAAGCAGAATGGAAAAACATAAAGGAATGTAAGTGAAAGTCAGAAAAACAGACCATGGCAACCATTGCCCTTTCTCCCTCTGTAAGTGGTAATGTAAACAAATGCCTTCCAAATTTGTGGGACAAGAACAGAGAGTGAGAAAATAGAAAATACTTTGCAGTTTTTGAAGAATAGAGAGCCTTTTCCTGAAAAGATTTGTCTGTAGGTAAAAAGTCTCTAGTTACTTACATTCATCTGTTCTTTTGTTTCTTCATGAATTGTCCTATTGTTTTTTCACTTCAAGAAAACCTTATTGATGGGGGACTATAACATACACTGATAAAACAAGGCAATGTTTCTGTCCTTAATATACTGTCAATTAAATCTTTATTTTTCAATCAAATATTAACTTTAGTAATTCTTATAGAGTACTTATTTTTGGCAGAATGCCGTTATCTGCTGATAATATAAACAGATGTTAAAACAGTCCTTTTTGAATTCACTTAACTATTCCTTTAGGATTTTGTGATATGCCTTTTGCCAGATTCTGACATCAAGTGTTGGCTCAGAAGTCGAAGAATTTATAGAGCTTATAGGAAAAGGGGGCAGTATTACTAAACTGGGATGTGCGAAGGAAGTGAAAAATGGGATGGGGGTGTACTTTAGGCAAGAAAAAATGCATCAGCAAGCCACAGAACTGGAAAGGCACGGATCCTACATTGGCAAATAGAAGGAGGAGAGTTTGCAAGGCCAAGGCTGACTCTGGTATGAACACTTGGAAAAGCAGCTGTGCCATCATGTCTTGGTTTCTTCCATTTGATTGTTATATAAGTAAAGACCAAAGAAGAAATTCAAGCCCAAAGGGTCTTTTCAGCTGTGGCATGACTTGGTGGCAAGGAACTCTTAAAAACTAAGAGGGAAGAAACTTCTCTGAAAGGGAGAAACATAAATGTATCCATCCACCATTTATGTTAAATGCATTTAAGAGATGTGCAATGTAGCAGAAACACAGTGTGTAAATATGAATGAGATCATCCTCTCCCCTTTCTCTAAAAGATGACAGTCCACTGAAGAAGCATGGTCAACAAGTGTGAAGGGGAATCACTAAGAGAAAAGTAAAGGAAGTAGCCACCTATTGAGAGGCCTCTCCTGTCATGAGTGTGGCTGATTTTGGGTGGTCCACTGCCAAAATTTTTAATGTGATTAGATGGTGAGTTATATAGAGAGCTGGCTCAGCAAACTACAGCGGATAGACCAAATCCAGGTCACCACCTGTTTTTGTATTGTCCTCAAGCTAAGCATAGGTTTTACATTTTTAAATGGTCCAAAAATATCAAAAGAAAAATAATTTTTCATGGCACAAAAATTTAATGTCTATTAAGTTTCATTGGAGCATAGTTAGGCTCATTTGTTTATGGGATATCTCTGGTTGCTTTTGCATTAAAATGCAGAGCTTGGTAGTTGCAACTGAGATTACATGGCCTGCAAAGCCTGAAATACTTAACACCTGGTCCTTAACAGAAAATGTTTGCCCATCTCTAAAAGAGAATAATCACCAGCTAGCTGGTTTGGGCTTGAAGTGTCTGGGGTGGCCGCCCAGAAAGGAGTGAGGGAGGGGTACTGCCTTCCCTGGCCACCGTGCTGTGTGGACCCAGTGACCCTGTGCATCCCAAATCATGGCTCCAGCTGTGACTCTTCATTGCTGGCCTCCTGTTTGTTCCTCACTCAGATGAAAGCCCAGGCTAACTTGGCCCTCTGGAGAGGACTTTCACTATTTCAAAGGAAAGATAAATTTTTACCCCTCTGTTAAAAGTGTTTCATCACAGGGGTGCTTTAGAATCAATGCATTACAAATTGAAGAAAAATTATTGCTTTACATCTCAGTGTGCTTATATAAGCTGGGTAACTGCGATGACCTGGTGGGGATGGATAAATAAAATCCCTGATTCTCTTCCAGAATCACTAGGGCCAAACCTCTGTCCTGTTTCTGAATTCAACTCATTCTTTCAATTCAAACTCTTTCTTTCTTCTGGGAGACTTCTCCCTCAGATCAGCCCCTCTTTGCAAGTGCCCTATTGTTGGCAGGGATGTCTGTCTCCTGCCTTCTTTTACTCATGTGCCAGTGGCTTTTCACTATGCACACAGCTCGGGCCATTTGCCCAGGAGCTTCCCGAGGTTCCCAGTCACTCACCAAGAAAACACAAATACAAGAAAGATGAAGTCTCCTAACATCATCTCTAGATAATATAAGCAACTTTGCTTTTTAGAGTTGGAAACTTTAAAAAAAAGTCAAAGCATATATTTCTTTTAAAAACATAGATCTTTTTAAAAATCCTACAAGAAAACAGAAGAAAATTAAGTGTAGTTTTTATAGGAAAGAAAAGAACAACATGTTTCATGAGCAATCGTTTCCTCCAATAAAGGTCGAAGTGATCTATGGCCAGTCTGACTCTTTCAGGCGCAGTTTATATTTGAAAAGACACGAGATAATTATAACCCTTTGCTCAGAGACACAATTGTGCTAAGCAAATTTTACTCAAGCACTGGCTAAAATAATATGGCTTGACACTAATAATAAATTTCACAAATTCCTGCAACCTTCATCATTCTTATTTTGTATGAGATGTCATTCTCTTTGATAGGTATGGATGAATGGCACAAGATGATGGATAGTGTGGATGGCTGTCCACTAGCAGAGTCTGTTACGGCATGCTTCAATTCTCGAGGTTGGATCTTGGAAACTGTATCTTCCTGTTGCTTAAAAGGCATGTAGGAAAGGCAGCTTTGATTTTGCTGTGCTGCCCATTTGTTCTTGTTTGGATTCTGTGTATTCCAGAATGAGTATTTACTTCTATTCTGGTGTTTCTACCCTCTTTATTACCCACTATTACATTTCAAATCAACGTGAAGTTTTTACTATTTGAAACATCGTTCTCCTAAGGATTTATCATTGTGAAGGGAAACTGTTCTCAGAGTAGTTGGAACCATATCATGGCTCTGCTACACCGTCAGACCTGAAGGAAACAGATTTTTAAAATATTTGTTACTTTCAACCAGTGCTATTGTAGTAAGAGAAGAAAGGATGTGGATACCCTGCATCTCAGTCCTGCTGGTGAAGTAAGCTTTGGAAAGGTTTCGCAGATCATTCCACTCAAGCAGTCAGGTTTTGTGGGGACGCAGAGTCCATCGGCAGCTAGCACTAAGCCACACGCCACGCGGGGCTTTGTAGACATTGTCTCTTTACACATTTAATCCACTTGGTAAGGAAAGTACTGTTAGCTGCCTTTTAGCTACATGAAGTGTTCAGAGATGTAGGTGGCCTGCCTTGACTCATGGAGCTTGTAGAAACCTGAGGCAGGGGTTCGTCTTCCCATAGTGGGTTTTCTGCTACACGGCCACTACATTTGCCCTGGAAGCAGGAGCAGAGATGAACAGTGTATTCGGCTGTTCCTGGATCACTATAAAGAAATACCTGAGACTGAGAAATTTATGAAGAAAAGAGGTTTAACAGGCCCATGGTTCTGCAGGCTGTATAGGAAGCACGGTGCTGGCATTTGCTCAGCTTCTGAGGGGGCTTCAGGGAGCTTTTACTCATGACAGAAGGCGAAGTGGGAGCAGGCGTGCCACATGGTGAAACAGGGACGAGAGAGAGAGTGGGAAGTGTTGTAAAGTACCATGCTTTACAACAACCAGATATGGCAAGAACTCACTCACTATCATGAGGACAGCGCCAAACCAGGAGGGATCTGTCCCTATGACCCCAACACCTCCCTCCAGGCCCCACCTCCAACATTGAGGATTACATTTCTTCTTCTTTCTTCTAAAAAAATAAAAAAATAAAAATAAAAGGACACGTGCAGGTTTGTTACATAGGGATACGTGTGCCATGGTGGTTTGCTGCACCTATTGACCGGTCCTCTAAGTTCTCTCCCCTCACTCCCTGCTCCCCAACAGGCCCTGATGTGTGTTGTTCTGCCTCTGTGTCCATGTATTCTCAATGTTCAACTCCTACTTACGAGTGAGAACATGTGGTGTTTGATTTTCTGTTCCTGTGTTAGTTTGCTGAGGATGATGGCTTCCAGCTTCATCCATGTCCCCGCAAAAGACACGATCTCATTCCTTTTTATGGCTGCATAGTATTCCATGGTGTATATGTACCACATTTTCTCTATCCAGTCTATCACTGACAGGCATTTGGGTTGGTTCCATGTCTTTGGTATTGTAAATACTGCTGCAATAAACATACGTGGCATGTGTGTGGAGGGTTACATTGCAACAGGAAATTTGGTGGGATCATATATTCAAACCATATCAAACAGTAAACGGCCAGGCCCTCTGCAGAAGCATCACCTCCAGCACTGACTTCACCCTATAGCAACCCTGGAATAGAAGTGCCAAAGGTCCATGGACCTCCCAAAGCAAGGGAAGAACAAGTCCTCTCACAGGGCTGCCACACATCTCACTTTTTCTAAGAGTCCACCTCTCAAGAGTGCCTAAGACTCACTCCCAGACACACACTGCTGAGTTACCTACTTCATAGCACTTTCCAATCTTTAATTTTACCTTAGGTTCTCATCTGCCCTCCTATAGAAAGTTTTTCTATTTGCCTCATAATAATTTTCCTATTTACTTTCTAACTAAAGCTTAGAAAAGTAATTCAGTTCACACAATATATTGGTTATAACCTAACCTCTTAAATTCACCCTTCCTTGTTATCGAATCAGACCCTGTCTACCACCCAGGAAAATTCCCTAAAGGGCTACGTCTTCAGTAATGGAGATAATGAATCTTCCAGGGGATACGTGAAGGGTAGGGGCCCCAGCCTTCTTTGTCCACTTCTGATCTGTATCCACCGAGCATTTGCTATGCTTTACCCGGTAATGCGTTCTCAGGGCACACTGAGATTATGACCGGATCTCTGTCCTCCAGATATGTGGAATGGGAAGAATAAAATCACCCCATGGGATTTTTGTGAAATTTAAATTTAAATAAGGTAATGTAAATTAAATTCCTAGGTCAGGCTATGCAGGCACGTTGCCAGCATTTTAATAGTCTTCAGGCTCCAGTTCCTCATGGGGGTACACACAGTTAGGCCTTCCCTATCTCTGGTCTGAGTGATGTCTCCTTTTGAATTCATGAACATCGAATCTTTGCTTGTAAGTTGCCGGGTCCCTCCTTCACTGTCTTCCCCCACAGAAGAAAACCTCAGCTCCCAGGTTTTCTCTTCACAGCCTGCTCCTTGAACCTCATGACCTTATCGCTATCAGAGTCCTAGCCAGAGACTGTGGGATTTCCACATTAAAATTATTGAAGAGGTTTAGTTATAAAGGTTTCGTTTTAAAGTTATGTAATAATAAAATTATTAAAGAGGTTTAGTTACAAAGTTATAAAGAGGTTTCAGTTATACACTGAAAAAGTTTCTTTTACTCAAAATAAACTACTGAAAAGGGTGTGGTTTCAGGCATGACTTTTCATACCTTTGCTTCTACCCCTGAATAAAGGGAAAAGGCAGACATAATCGATTACCTGCTGTCACCCTCCCCCATGGTGTGGCCTCCTTGATACCATAGGCCCAGTTCCTTAATGGCCAATGGGACCTCACAGACCAGCTATGATCTCACTCCCTCTTTCCATTCCTCTTCTTAGATGCCTGTGTTTTCTTTACTAACACCTATAACAGAAATTCTGCTAGCTGCATTCCCTTAGAGGTGTCAGTGATAAGCCATACATGATGATTTTCTATGGGGTATCTGTTTTTCATCAAGGGATATATACAGATTCCATGGGCATCTCTAAGAAGTTACTGCAGTGACTGCAGTAAGTTACTGTAAGTGACTACCGGGCAGGGGGAGAGCATCAATGCATGTTTCTTACTCCTGAACTTCTCCTACCCAAGAGACCCCATTTCTGACTCCATCCAAGCTCAACCTCAGTTAACTCTTTTGTCTTTGGACAAAAGCATGACATTGGCATCTCTGTTCCTTTTTATTAGACTGTATGTTTCAAAATGATATGTTTAGAACATTACAAAAAAGCCTTGTAGGAACACGTACCAATTCACTTATTTTCATTTCCTTAGGATCTGGTAGGGAGGGGAGACTCTGTGAGCCTGGATTCTCTGGTTAATGAGAAGAGATGGTTTGAAATAATTAAAGCTGACTGTGATCTTCATGCATTCATTCAGCATAAGTTTATCCAGGAGAACTTTGGATATGGAGAACAATGGAGAACAAGACTAAAAAATCACACCGAGAGGGAATCTACATTATAGACAAGAAGAGAGAAAATAAACAAATATGCAAATCAGGTAATGTCACACAGTAAAAAATATACTGAAGGACTAAAGCTGGATGGCAGGGGAATAGAAAGTCAGGTACTGTTGGAGTAGAAGGAGGAGATTGGTAAGCTTTGCTTTAGCAAGGTCTCAATGGAAAAACGACATTTGAACTGAAGCTGAGTAAGAGTCAGACAATTAAAGTGCTGGGGGAAGTACAAATGGGGTAGGGGGTACAGCAAGGACAAAGGCTGAGAGAGAAGGATGTTCTTTTCCAATCTGAGGAAGGAGGAAGGGGGAAGGTGTGGCTTAAGTGGGGTGAGCATCAGGTAATCTGGCATGAAAGGAGGCCAAGGCAGCAGGGGCCTACTCACTTAGAAAAACTAGTAAGAAACAATGAACCAAAAGGAAGAGAACTTTTCCTCAATCTTCAAGACCCCCTGCTATTGGAAACTGAGCTCTCCATCGACCTGCTCCCATCACCCCCTCTTCACACACACTGAAAGTCTCAGAGAGCTGGAATACGTCAAAGTAGAAAGAGCTGTTTGCAATGGAGGGTAGGGTTGCTTCTCCATCCTGAGCTGATAAGCTCCACATACAACACAATCTTCCAATCCTATTGGAGAACTGACCTTTTTTCAACCTTCTAATTTCAACTAGGGTTCTCTGTACCTTTGCCAGTGATTTCACAGGAATGAAATCATTTCTTCACTGTTCCACAGACAATATTTCACTTACCCCTTAGCTGAAATGCTGGCTCTTTTGTGAAATCGACCCAATCTGTAGAATCATATTCAGTGCCTGTACCCACATTGTAGCTCTGAATTCCCTTTATTAGTATCCCTGTACTCAACTTACTTTCATTATAGTTATGCATCTCTATCTTTGTTCCATTTAACTATGAATCTGGGAGTCCTGAGACTTCATAGCACCAACGTGATTTTCCGCAATTTCTCCAAAAAACCTCTCTTGAATCCCCAAGGTGGGAGGAGTCCAGAGTACCCACTTTTGCACCAGAGAACTTGACAGTCTGTACTGCAATTGCTGATTTGCTTTTCTGCCTTTTGCTCATTTGAGAGAACTGAACTTGGCCTTCATTTTATTGACATCTACATGCCTAAGGCCCAACTGAATTTCTCATGACATGTAAATGCTTAATAAATAAGTAAATAATAAATGCATGAATGAATACAGGTTAGGGCTTAATAAAACTTTATTGGCTGAGTTTAATTTGAAAATTCAGTTAAAGTCAAAAGACATTTTTAAATATCTAGTTTGTACAAAACTTTATTAGACACTAAAAGCTAGGAATAATGTATTATTACGTTCTTACTTTCTGCAATAGGTTATTATGGAAGCTTTTATTATCTCTTCCCCAAAAGCTCTTTTTTTAAGAGCATGATTAAGGTTTGATTTCCCCCACCAAAAAAATGAGATTCCACTTGAATATAGAAAGGTCTTCTCTGATCTTAATGTTTATGCCAGCTTTTTAAATAAACAATAAAATTGATAATACTAGACTATTACATATAATTTATACTGCTTTTTTTTATACTTGCTTAAAGCTTTATGATACTTTTATTTTTGTTCAGTGAAAGTATTTTACAGATAAATGATGTTAAAGTATTGGCATGTAGGATAATCAACAAATTATTGGTTGACTTTACGACATACAAATGCAATTGCGTCAGACTTACGAAGAAAGGATTGTTGGTGGTTGGCTAAACCTGAAAATAATTTTGAGTTGGAAATGAAATATCAGAGCTGGGGAGTACAGCTAAGTGTTGATGACAACTCAGGAAGGAAAGTGACACTTCCCAGAGACAGGCGTGATGAGTTTGCTCAGGAATAACAACATCACGGCAGGTGGAAGTGGGTGCAGATGTATCATCACTATGAAATACAGGAGGTGTTGGGTGTACCTCTTAGTCTGCCTCAGCATTATTCTGTGTAGGATGCGCACTGTTATCCTTCCTCTGCCACCTTGTTTTACATCACTGGAAATGGTTATTTCCGATGCTCTGCCAAAGGACAGAATATGTGTTTGCTTCACAGTCTCATTTGCCCTCCGGCTGTTCCACATTCACCCTGTTTGCCACCTTACACTTGCGAATCCTGTTATAGAAGAAGGAGAGTCCCAGTTGCAACTCCAGAGAAAGGCACTAGAAACTGAAGGCAGAAAGACGCGTGACTTCAGTGGGCATAGTACTGCCAGTAGCCAGCCATTGTCTCTCCCTCCTTCATCTGCATTTCCCTGGCAAGGTAATGGATAGATATCTGTGAATCTGTTTCTATTCTTTAAAATATTCAGCTCATAATGTATAATAAAAATATGTTCATGGTTTCCCTCTGTAAGATTAAACTGTTCTCTTCACCTTTCTTTACAGAAAACACATTTCAGACTCAATGGAAAAGGCTTCTCCAATTCCTCTCATAGCTCAAAAAAGCCATATTGAAAACACTGATCCATTTATAATACAATACACTTTATATAATGCGATATGAATCATATTTTTTTGTACCAAGTAGAAAGAGATTTGACAGTTTGAGATGGATTCCTCAAAACTGATGTTCAGGAAATTTCTGTAAAAAGAAACATGTTTCCTTAATCACTTCTCTTACAGTACTGGGGATGTGCTTCCACTGTAAAAATGTTAGAGTCAACAGAATTGAAATTGAGCTAAGAGTAGAGTGGGAGCTTGCTCTTGGCATGGGGGATATTATGGTAATGAGGGACTTTATTGCTTTTTCTTCTCACATTGTGAATCTTTCTTCTCTGTCCTTTTTCCCACATGAAATTTGCAAATGAAATTCCATTTCTCTCTCCTGTCACACCTGCGCAAGGCTCCATATTTATACTCACAACTCCTAGAACTTGGTCTATCTGGAGAAGTAGTCACAAAAACCAAACCTGTCTGATAAAACCACAACTTATATTTCAGGACTCGATCTGGGTTTTTTTGTTGTTGTTGTTTGTTTTTGTTTTTTTAATAACAGGTCAAAATTTTGATTTATCAAGTAACTGAAGCTGTATTTTGTATACAGGAACACGGTCACGGATTTGGGAACTCAAGAGGCCATTATATTACATCTTAGAGCTATGCGGGGAAGCCATATAGCTGAATTTTGGCACAATAACTCCCACTCAGTTTCTGTGTGACCTTGGATAAGTCACTAGAAATCTCTGCACCGGTTCCCTTGAATCTGAAATGAAGGGATGGTGTTAGATACAGAGCACTCTATCCTGGTATAAAATCATGGATTCCAAGTGAATGGTGAGGTTTGGAAAAGAATTTAATAATTCTGTTAACCTGATCAAACTAGCACCCAAAAAACATGCTGCTATCATGTCAGTTTTGAAAATGGCCCAGTGGAATGGGAGGACATTAACAACTGTTGAGAGTATAGGCCTGTTAGAATGAGGAATCCTCCTTCATAGATGCAGCAGAAGTAAAGAGGCAGTTTGCAGAACACATTATCATAAGTTATTTCCTATTCCTGTATCGAAGTCAGCCATTAAAAAGATTCCAACAACTCAACAATTGAGGAGAGCAGAGGTAATTGTAAAAATAGTTCCTAATATTTCCTTTTACTTGCACGTGCATATGAGTGCGCTAAGCTTATGACTGAATGGTTTGCAGATTGCTTTTAAAGAAAAATTTAATGGCTTGGCAATCTTTATTAAAACAACAACAAGAAACTCTTGAATTTTCTTGGGTGCTTCCACTGCTTAAAAAAAGACACATATTTTCAAACTCCACTTTTATGACCAGGCAGCTGTTCATGCTGCATATTGTAAAACATATTCTACATACTTCTGTTTTACTGCTGATGTTTATCAGTAAAATTCCAAGATATGCTTCAAAGCAACCAGCCTCCTACTTATTTTTTTCTCCTTCAAAGTCAACAAAAATGGGCCAGGTGCGGTGGCTCTCGCCTGTAATCCCAGCACTTTGGGTGGTTGAGGTGGGTAGATCACTTGAGGTCAGGAGTTTGAGACCAGCCTGGCCAATAAGGCGAAATCCGTGTCTACTAAAAATACAAAAATTAGCCGGGCATGGTGGTGCACGCCTGTAATACCAGCTACTCTGGAGGCGGAGACAGGAGAATTGCTTGAACTCAGGAGGTGGAACTTGTAGTGAGCCAAGACTGGGCCACTGCACTCCAGCCTGGGTGACCGAGTGACACTCCATTCCCCTCCCACAAAAAAGAAAAAAAAAAAAAGAAGAAAAAGTCAACAAAAATGTTTCTTAGTCAATGGGTCAGGGATTAATAATAAGAATGATTTGCCTGAATAATTACTCCTATTGTCTTCTCATTTTGACAAGTTAAAGTTGTCACTGGAACTATTATCATTCTATGCAACCACTGATTTAAAAATGTATACGCTATATCAACTTTCTAGTCTGCAATGCTTGAAGTTTTCCTGAGCTCCAGTAGTGACTCCTCTAATTCCTGTTGACTGATTTCTTTAAATTCCAGATTAACAGAAATTGAGGATTACAATGATAGTAAAACTACAGACCATGACTCACGCATTGGAAGATGCAATGAAAAATTATAATCTATTTGAACTTTTGCATTTATGTCTTTGTGGAATTTGAAGAAGAGTAGCTCAAGGCAAATCAGATGAAACAAAATCTGCATTTATAAGAAAATAAATAATTTTTAAAAAATAACGCTTGTAGATGGTCCGATTATTATGAGAGAGAGGAAGCTCCCAAATATACAGAAAAAAACATTAATCAGTCTGGCAGTGAGAGGCTGCTGATGACAGGGATTAAAGGAAGAGGTGGAGAGTCCTGTTGAGAGAAAAGTCAGTGTTTAGAAGGAAGGGGGAAGCCAGTAAGAAGCTGAGGTCAGATTGCAGCTGATCACAGCCTTCCTGAAGAGCACGTCCTCTGAAGCTGAGTCAACAGTGGCTTCTTGTGTGAACCCCAAATCACCCAACAGACCACTGAGTTTCAACAAATATTCCCATCAACCTTTACTGATTTTTGTTAACATCTGTCTTGTTACGTTAGTCTTACCTATTTGTGTTAAGTTTTTTCGGCCAAAAAGACTGAAACAAACATAAAATTTAGATAAAAATAAACATTAACATGTTACATCTAGCCATCTAATGAATATGTTTACTTTAAAATGTTGTAATTAATTTCTGTATCCCGTTTTATTGTCAAGAGATATAAGGTTCATAAATCTTTCATTTTCAAATTAAGTATCTCTGAAATCCAAAACCACCCTCTGCAAGAGTGCTTTTCTTCCTTCCGTGAAATCCTCGCTCTGATATAAAACATCTGGCATATGGGAGTCTGATCTGGGACTCAGCCCTAGCCAGTGCGCATGAAAGAAAGGCACAGGAACGCCACCTTCACCCTATGGCTGAGCCTGCCTAATTGCAACTGCTCTCCCTATCACTAGGTAAATGTGAGCTACAGGCCATCCAGCCCTGGTGGGTCCTGGTCACCTGGACTGTGGTCATACAGCTCTTCACCATTGCAGATTTAACTTCTGCAACCTGACTTGAGCACTCCCCCACGTGAGCCCTCAGGACCATTCAGTCTTCTGTTACCCGGACTGAAGGAAAGTGTTTTGCAGAGGCAGAGCAGTCTCCACCTTGCAGAAAGACATCATGTCTCTTTCTTCTGCTTCATCATATTCCCTGGGGGTCCCAGGTAGTCATGTCAAACTGATTAATTAACAACAATTATTATATTAGGTTTGTGCAAAAGTAGGTGGGTGCGAAAGTAATTGTGGTTTTTGCCATTGAAAGTAATGGCAAAACCGGAATTACTTTTGCACCCACCTGATTATTATTATGCAATGTTTATTACATAATAAGAGAGCATTTAATACTATTTTCATATGTTAGTTCTCACAGTTGTGTGAGGTTACTCTCATGGCCCTCATTGCACAGATAAGGAAACTATGAGAGAAAGAGAAGAGCTGTTTGCCTGCAGCCACACATCTTGCAAGCACAATGGCTGGGATTTGACTAGATAACCTCACATTTGTGACTGTGCATTTACCCACACAAGGTAGTTCTTCTCTTTCGTATGCAAGCATTTCTCCCAAGGTTGGATGCCGGCTGCATGGGTATGCAAGGGTTCCTGATTCACTCTTACTGACTGTCCTTAGTAAAACCTGCATATTAGTTATCTGGCAGACTCAGGAAGAAAGCCAGAAGGGACCTCGCAACCATAAACAGGTGAGAAAATGAGGAAGCAGGGATTTACTAGGGCTAGGAGGAGAGAAACTAGGTAAACAGGCTATCCTTTGACAAATATAGCTAATACAGTGCTCAGAGGCCAGAGCTGCCATGGGACTTGAATAAAGCCAGGTAACATATACAAGGCCTTTGATCTGACGAGTACATCATGGCACCTGGAGTTTCTTGACCATGAGACAACCCTCTAATTTTCATTACATCTAAGACCACTTGAGAAGGGGACTGCCACGATACTTATCTATGAATGATCAACCCAGGTGGAAAATGGACTCCAGTGGCAGCCAAGAGAGCAGCGCTCTCTGTACATTGAACAGAGATAGACATGAGGTTTCCCTCTTCCCCAGTGCATTCAGATCCAGGGGTTTCCTCTTCATTTTAAAATCACTTATGAGATTCATTAACATAGGAGAAAATTATACAAAACACATGAGATTATATACACTGTTCTCTGCTTTAAAAAACAATTATTTACCTTGCATATTGGCTAAATTGGAACAGTTTCATAGCATTTCATATTTATGTGCCATAATTTCAGGAGCCTACTGATTCAAAATTTAATATTTTCAGGTTTTGCTCTGACACACCATGCGATAAGGAACATCTTTTAGATATTACACTGATAATATTCTGTATAGCAAATTGGAAATATGAATGCTTAGCAGTAAGATTGCTGGGTAAAAATTTACGTGCATTTTTATTTTAACAGTCATGGCCAAACTGCCCTCCAGAAATTTTGCACCAACTCACACCCCCATCAGCTGTATGAGAGGCCCTGTCTCCCCACACACTTGCTGGTAGAGGGAATCATTAAGATTTTTTTTCTTTTTAATTTTTTTGATAAGATAAAAATTCTTATTTTATTGCTGTTATGATTTGCATTTTTTTGGAGGCAGCTGATGCAGAACATCTTTTCATATGCTTATTGGTCATTGTTCTGCAAATGGTAAACGGCCTGTTTACAACTTTTGACCATTTTTTATCTTCGCTTGTTCATACTTTTCCTTATGAATTTGTATAAGTTATTTTAACTTAAGGAAATTAGGCTTTTATCTATTATTAAGTTATGATTACAACTTCCCACTTTGCTGTTAGTCTTTTGAATTTGTTTGCCATATAAATATTTGACAGGTAATAGTCTGTAAGTTGAGTTATAGCTCTATTTTACCAGCACTATCATCTTGGACAAGTTATTTAACCTATGTGTGCCTCGATTTTTTCATCTTTAAAATGTGTATAGTAAGAAAAAACTCACAGGGTTTGATAAGGATAAATAAGTTTATATACAGAAAATTGTAACATCATGTAGAACTTATAGTAGTTGTATGTTAGCTCTTATTTTATTCTTCCATTATCAAATTTATCAGTCTTTTCCTTTATAGATTCTGAGTTTTTAATTCTTCTTGAAAATCAGAGAAGTTTTAATACATAAACTCTAAATCTGTCTGAAAAGCAAGTAATAGGAAAAAAACTACTCTCAGATTTATATAATTTACAGTCTTATCTAAAGCTAATTTATTAAAAGTCTGAATCATTTGTGGGGCTCTTTGATGTCCCAGCAATTTGGAATGTTTCAGACTTTGCACTCTTGGTAAAGAAAAATGCAGAAATTCTTAACATTCAGAAGTCACAGTCACGGTGATTTCTGTGCTGAGGCTTACATTTCCTAAACTGGGCCTGAAATTTGTAAGACACCTTCTTGCCCATCGTGGTTTTCTCGTGATGTTCTTCTCAAATAATAGGCAAAAAGGGACTCGAGTTTCCTGCAGAGGACCTTGTTGTCTTTCCTTTCATTAAGCAAGTATTGTCTGGACACGCCCTTTACCTCTGCCACACTCTTGAATGTGGCAGCTGAGCCATGCAGTTGGGTTGTTTTATATAAGACACAATGAAGGGCAAAAATCTCCCACCGGTGCTGAGCGTGTCTAGGAAAAGCAATACCTGAGTTGCAGACACAGTGCAAATCTGTCTGGCAGGGCACTGAAGTAGGTGCTCCAGTGTCCAGAGTGGAGAAGCATCGCATGAATAGTGGAATCTGGATAGTTTCTCACTGGACACACTATACCTGATGGTGTAAATTGAGGCTTTTAAAACTTTTCCTACACAAATAATGATTGGGTTCATGAAAAGGGGAAAGACTGAATGTATTGTCAGTGTGGCTGTACAAAGTCAGACTTTTAAATTCTGTAAAAGTCCTAAAAGGGAAGCAGGAACTCTTCCATCCACCCTCCTCCACCCCAAGTGTTTCTCTGGAAACACTGGACTGGAAAACAAAAATAGAAGTGGACTCAATTTCTGCTCCTATTATTTAACATTTAGATTTATTTCCTTTAAATGTAGGTGTTGATATGAAACATCCAGCATTATTAACAGAATTAAATTACAGAAGAAACACATGTAAATGAAGTAGCCCATCCTTTGCCTACTAGGGTTTGTATTGTGGTTGTCCTTGTTAGTCGCCCTCTGCAACATCAAGAAAAGATCACGTTACAGATGCAAAAGGAGACTTAGTCCTCATGGCATATTTTTAAAAATGTTTTGAAAGGGCAGTGCCAATGTCAAAGGACTCCTACGGAGAGAATCCACATGCCATTGTTGTCTTCAGGGACATCAAAAAAAAATGCTCCAGCAGGGAAAGGGAGCTGCAGGAGGGTTTGACAAGCTTTTCTGAATCCTAACACCAATGGAATCCTCTGCTATCAGCCCACCCTTTTCCACAACAGCAAATTAAGCCTTGTTAAGTCAGGTGCCTTGACACTGTTATTTTCAACCTTTCAAATAGTAAACTCAGAGAGCACCTCCTGGGAGGTTTTAGAGTGACACAGTGAAAGAATATGGAAACGGAGAGGGCCAGTGTTTACGTCAAATCTCAGCACTTTTCATAATTGATTAGCAAATATGTTTGGAACGTGTATTCTGTGCATGGCTCAGTGCTAACATGGCTCAGTGACTTTTACAAAGTTAGCAAATGAGAAAATTAAATATTTTAACTATACACAGGATTATAACAATTATATTAAATTAGATTATGTGCTAGAGAGTCCCTCGTGGTGCCCGTCATAGAGTAGGTGTGCGCCGAGTGTCAAGCAAATGTCATTGACAACATCTGCAATAAAACATATAATATATTTTAAGGCATTTAGTGTTGAGTTTGCCTACCATATCTGTTACATATAAATTTGTTGAAAATTAGTGGTTCATCAACCTTCTACATGGTAGAAACTTCAAAGGTGACAAAGGCCTTATATACAAAGAAATCTCCTTTTTATCATGGCAAAGTACTGAAAAGCTTTAGCGAATAGTTATTCTCCATTCACTACCATTCACTCATCCTTAAATATTACAGCCTTAGAGGACAGGTAAGAGAAGCATTTGATAAGAATATTGAAAAAATGAAATTATATGAGAAAAGACCAAATAAAAAGAACTATTATTTATTTAAATGACTCTTCTAGGCATGTATTAAGATATTTGCATACTTGACTCTCAATAAAAACCTCATAAAATGGATAATATCTCTATTTTCCAAAAGAAAAATTGAAGCTTGGATAGGTTGTATACATTGCCCAACATTACCCAGCTAATAAGAGACATGACTGGAATCTGAAATCAGATCTTTAATTTAAAAACCAACAAGCAGGGAAAATAGTATTTTCAGGATGAGAGAAGGTGGTTATGGGGGGTGAGGATGGATAGGATGTTTTCTGCCTTTAGAGTGTGGCACTGTTAAAATGTTTACTTATATTAGAATCAGAGCTCCCTAGAAGTGTGTCATGCATAAAAATAATTGATGGGAAAATAGATCAATGGCAAAACTACATGGCATAGAGGATACTGGAAAAAGCAAAGAATAATAAAAGCCAGGCAGTGTGTGAAGGAGCAAGTGACTGGCAGGCAGCAGGCTGCTGAGTGTAACTGGGTGACTGAGGTGCATTTCCTATAAGAAGCCTAGGTAGAAGCCACTCTCCGTCTCACAAACGAATATTGGAAGGAGCTCTTCTGGTGCCAGATTTGGCTGGGAGTCACTGTGGTGTACAAGACACTGAACAGGACTCCCATCTATTTGCAGGAAGGGTGGAGGAGGCCTGGGAGGTGAATGGGGACAGTGCTCCAGGCAAGGGCCACAGACCCTCACCAGCAGAGGTTGCAGGGGACCATGGCAGCACTTCACTCTGAAGGCTCTGCAGGGAACTGAAAAAAAGGAGACCAGGAAGAAGATCAAGGCAAACTTGACGAGTAAACCTTCCGGCATTAGGAATCATGCCCGTCAAAAAATCTGGACATAAATGTGTATAGCAGCTTTACTTATAATCCCCAGATATTGGAAGCAATTAAGACATCCTTCAATAGATAAATGGGTAAACAAATTGTGGTACATCCATAATTTGGAATACTTTTAGTGATAAAAATAAATCCATAAAAGTGGATGAATCTTAAATGTATACAAGTGAAAAAAAGCAAATATGAAAAGATTATATACAATGCAATTCCAATTACATGGCATTTTGGAAAAAGAAAAACTATTATATAACAATGGTTAGAAAGGCAAGACTATAGTGATATGTAGGAATTCAAGAGGGCGGGCAGGAGGGTTGATTAGGTAGAGGACGAGGGGAATTTTAGGGTGGCAAAATCATTCTGTATAATACTCAGATGGTAGATACATGACACAATGCATTTGTCAAAACTTATAGAATTCATAACAAAAAGAGAGGCATTTTTAAGCATTTAGGATGTAGAGAAATCTCAGTATGGAATGCAGGATGAAGCGAGCAATCTAACTGTGTAACAAATGAATGAAATTTGTATGGGATGGGAAAAAAGGTGCTGACCTAAGTAAACTTTGGAAATGAGAATAGTCTGTAAGTCTAAAGGCAAAATGACCTGTACATAAGCACTACACTTTAATTAATAAAATTATTTCCCATGGGGACAGGTTAATAATTCTGATCCTGATATACATGTACATTGGAATTGAACAACGAGCACACCTGGTGCTCAGATTTTACTCTCCAATATTCCCCAATGAAAGGATTAAGGGCTGCTTGGATAAATGACTGAGTTGGAGCAGGAAGAATACGGGAGCAGCCTGGAGCATCTTTGTAGTGCTAGAAACTAAGAAAGAGCTGAAAATAATCCCAGGGATGGATGTGTGTTGTGAAGTGGGCACAGGAGTCAATTGAAGGAGCTTCAGTTGTTTGAACTTTAGAGTAATTTGAGTCACAAAATAAAGGAGTAGTTTGGGGATTAAAACTCAAAACATAGAATAAGTATTCCATAAAGTATTTGGAATATTATACAGAATAAATAGTCTATATTATTTATCAGTCCTGGAGGCAGAGCAAGCTCACCACTGTTAAAACTTTAGACAAATTAAATGTAAGAGTTTAATTCAGCAAAGAACTATTCTCAAATAGAGCAAATAATTTCTCAAATTATAAACATAAATATTTGTGTTGATTTATTTATATTATGTATTTATTTTTTCAAATAAATTTTAGAAAATGAAGCCATACGATAAAAATTATTGCATCAATAAATAAATAAGAGAAAAATCTCTTGTGCAACAGAATACAAAATGATTTATGCAAATGCTTCGCCTTCAAGAAGATGGAGCACCCCCCACCCCTTAGAAAGCGTGCAGTATGAAAGGGAGAGGGAATACATTTGCACAGGAGAAACCTGAATACTCCCTAGGCCAGATGGCCAAGGTTAATATCAATGGTTATGGTACATGTGGAGAGCATGTCCCTCTGACTCCATAAGAATGGCTCTTTACCTCTGTGGTCTTCTTACCTCAAATCACCCCAGTCTAATCATGATAAAAACATCAAATGTATCCCAATTGAGGGATAGTCTGTGAAACCCTTGACTACTATCCTTCAAAATTTCCATGATCAAAATCAAAGAAAGTCTGAGAAATTACCACAGCCAAGGGGAGCCTAAGGAGACCTGAGGAATCTATGTAACAAGATAGCTTGAAAGGGATCCTAAAACAGAAAAAGGCCAGGGGTGGAAACTGGAAAACTCTGAATAAAGTACGGACCTTAGCTAATAACAACGTATCAATATTGCTTCATTAATTGTAACAGATATGCCATGCTAAGATAGGATGCTGATAGGCTTGGTGTGGTGTATATGGGAACCGTCAGTGCCATCTTCACATTTTTCTGTAGATGTAAAGCTATTCTGGGTTGAAGAGTTTATTTAAAAAACAAAACAGCATAGAAAAAAAAAAACTTTAAGTAAATCTTGTCTGTGAGTTTTGGGATTTTATAATTAAAGCTTTACTAATTTTATCAGAGTAATAGTGCCCTAGGAATAAGAATTTGTTGACTGGAAGATTTGTCTTAGGAAACGTATAACCTTTTTATAAAAAAGTAACGAGCAATATTTCAGCTTCATGGAGTTTTGCCGTATTTATTCAGGGAGAGATGATCCACAAGCACAAATGATTGGTCTTTAAAACATGAAGTTTGCACATACACACATATCTTGGCTCAGCACAACAGAGAAAATTTTGATATGCCATTATCTTTGAAATCCCATCTTCAGCCTTTTAGAACCTACGTGATTTTCAGTTTATACCCCTTTCTCCTTGAAAAGGCTCAATGAAGAGTGCAGCCCATGTGTTGCAAGTTTAGCAAAGAATCATGCTCCCTCCTTCCTCACTTTTAGCAGGTAATCTTTTTCTTCAGAGAAAATAGATTATTCCAAAATAATTTTAAATCAATTTTCACTCCTAATGTGAAGATTAAATAAGTTTATATATGTAAAAATTAAAACTCTCATTGTTACTTTATTATTGATAATAATTATCATTAGTATATGAAATGGACATCTACATATAAAAGTAGGTATATATAACTTCCTACAGGTATCTCAAATTCAGTGTCTATAAATATAAGTATCATGTTTCCCTCCAATCCTATTTCTCAATTAAGGTTCTTACCTCAGTGAATGACTGTAATTTCAAAATTCAGGAGCCAAATTAAGCACCAACTCTGCTGATTTTGCTTTCTAGCTCCTGATTTGATAACTTCACAGAGTCCCCACTGTTCCTACTTTAGTGGATCCTCTATAGACTGGTTCAGTCTTGGTTCCAGTTTTCTCATACATGTCATTCCACGTGCTGTGGACAAAGCAATCTCTCTACACACCCTCTGGCATGTTGCTTTTCTTGTCTTATGACCAGGCTCCTTTTCACCTTTCCAGTCTCATCTCCTATTATACCTCATTTGTATCTGCCCTTCAAGCCCACCCGAGTTGTGTGTAATCACACAACTATCCCCTTATGATGTTCACTATCCCCTTACTAAGCAATCTATCCCCTTACTATGTTCATTCCCTCTGCTAGAATATTCTGTCACTTCCACTCCCAATGGCTAGTTCATATCTATCATTCAGAATTCAGCCTCAGTATCATCTTGTCTTAGAAGCCTTCATAAAACCTCCAAACTGGGTTGATAACCGGCCCCTCAATTCTCCTATAGGCCCCCTTCTGCTGACAGGAGACAGGAATCACAGTGCTTACCACACCTTAAACCCGTTGCTCTCAAGTGTTGGTAACTGTCAGAATCACTCGGAGAGTTAATTAAAATACAAATGGTTTGATCTACTTCTAGAGTATTGGAGCCAGTCGTTTGGGGATAGAACTCCAGAATGTGCTTTTCTAACAACTTCCCAGTTGATGCAGATGCTGCTATTCTGGGCTAACTTCTTGGACTCCTGATCCTGCTGGCTGAAGCAGTTTGAGTTCCCTAGGCTCAACCTGAATAAGGCATGATGTTTACTCAGCTTTGCCCTGAGAAGGATTTAAACAAAAAAAAAAAAAAAAAAGTCTGTGTAGGCGTAAAGTTCTGAGAAAGCACTTAGTCTGAGGAGTCAGATCATTACAATTCTGTTGGACATTAAAGAAGAGAGTCATTTTCCTATACAAACAAAGAAAGAGTGTGGTCATTTCAGTATATAAAAACTCTTGATTATAACCCTTATAAATTATTATAATTATTTAGATATTGCAATGTGTTCTATAGGTGATATTGCTTACAAATGTTGTTTTATATTTAAAGATATCTCCATAGGACTATCTATATTTGAGGGAATATAAATTAAAATTGGGGATCAATTAGCTGCCTCCTTACATATTTTAAGTCTGCCCTAAAAGTTTCTCTATACATAGTGAACTGCAACCCAACTGCATGTGCAAACAGACTGCAACCTACTCTTTTAACAAGTAGGGGGAGTCTCAGCCAATCACAGCTACCAACTTTCAGGCAACTGCAGCCCTCAAGTCTTAACCAATTATGACAGCTGAGTTTCAGCCAATCACAGATGGTGAATTGTTGAAGCTGTGTTCAAATAGGGCAATTACTGAACTGTAACCAATCCAGTTGTGTTTTCATCTCACTTCGATTTTCTCTATGTCACTTTCCTTTTTCTGTCCATAAATATTATCTGACCAGTTGGCAGCCTTAGAGTTGCTCTGCAGCCTGTTCTAGTTCAGGGGCTGTTCTATTTGAGAATAATTCTTTGCTGAATTCAACTCTGTAAAATTTGTCTATCTTTTAACAGTGGTGAGCTTGCTCAACTCCCCGGACTAAAAATCATGGATCAAATACATTCTTGCAAAGGAATACTCTGCAGGCAACACCTGCAGCTGTAATCAGACAGGCAGGCCCAGGAGGCCCTCAGAAGAGTATGCAAAAGGTCAAGGCTTTAGTGGTTCAAGTGTTCTAGGCTTGGAAAAGATGACAAGAGCAAGGCAGGATCCAAACCCTGGTGACGGAGCAATTGTGGAGCTCAAGAGTTAGATTTGTTTTTATATTCCAGATATTACAGTGATAGTTGTGATTTATAGTAAGAAATATACATTCGTCTTCAGCCTGCTTCCTGGTACACAGTTCCCAAGACCCTTGGAAGTTTCAAAGTCAAGTCTTTTTGCACGCTAATATGATGACTGATATCAGGGGAAGTCTTGGATAGCCTCAGGATAGGGACTGGTTGCTGGTTGCCAGAGGAACCAACCGTGTGCTTAGAGGGTTGGAACTTTCAGCCCTACCTCCCACCTCCCATTCTCTAGGTAGGGGAGGCATGCTGAAGTTTCAGTTAATTTCCAACGGCCAGTGATTTAATTTATGATGCCTATGTAATGAAGCCTTCACAAAAACCCTAAACAATGGGATTTGGAGAGCTTCTGGGCAGCTGAACATATGGAAGTTGGTGTTACACGAGAGGACAATGAAGCTTCATCCCCCCTCACTCATTCCTGACCCAATACATCTCTTCCATTTGGCTTTTCCTTAATTTAATCCTTTTATAACAAATGGGTACGTGTTAGTCAACTGCTTTCCTGAGTTCTGTGAGCTGCCCTAGAAAATGATCAAACCTGAGGAGGAGGTTGTGGGAACCCCTAATTTATAGCTGGTCAGTGAGAAGTCCTAGAGGTCTAGACTTGCGATTGGCATCTAAAGTGGGGGCAATACTCTTGTGGGACTGAGTCTTTAACCTGTGGGATCTGATGCTATCGCCAGGTAGAAAGTATCAACATGGAACTGAATTATAGGATGCTCAGTTGGTGTCCCCAGAGAATTGTTTGGTGAGTGGGGAAAACTCCCCACATGTCTGGTATCAGAAGCGATCTCTGTGGTAAGAGTATAGTAGGATAGACTGTTTCTTCCTTTTGCAGTCCCCACTGATCCAAGAGGCATACCTTCCAAGACCCCCAGTGAATGCCTGAAAGCAAGCATGGTTCTGAATCCCAGCTATACTGTTTCTTTCATACATGCATACCAATGATAAAATTTAATTTATAAATCAGGCAAAGAGATTAATATAACTAGTAATACAATAAAGCAATTACAATATTATAATACAATAAACGTTATGTGAATTTGGTCTTTCTCAAAAATTTTTTTCTCCTTTCATTTGGTGTGCAATAATTGTACATACTTATGGAATACATGGTCATATTTTTGTAAATGTATGTAATGTTTAAATATTATATAATGATTAAATTGGGGTAATTAGAATATCATATACCTCAAACTTTTATTATTTGTGTTGGAAACATTAAAAATCCTGTCTTCTTTTTGAAAATATACAATAAATTATTTACTATATTTTCTTTATAGTGCTATAGAGCACTAGAACTTATTTCTCCTACCTATCTGTAATTGTGTACCCATTAACCAACTTTTCCCTATCCTTGCCTCCCTGCTATGCTTCCCAGGCACTAATAACCACAATTCTACTCTGTGTCTATGTGTTTGACTTTTTTGAGCTCCCACATATGAGTAAGAACATGAAGTATTTAATGTCTTTCCATGCCTGACTTATTTCACTTAATACAACATCCTTCAGGTTCATCCTTGGTGCCAGGAATGACAAGATTTAATTTGTTATGGATGAGTAATATTTCATTGTGTATATATGCTACATTTTCTTTGTCCATTAATCTATTGATAGACATGGATGTAGACGTCTCTGTGATGTACTGATTTTCTTTCCTTTGGATAAATAGCCAGTAATGGGGACTGCTTGGGTCATATGGTAGCTGTATTTTTAGTTTCTTTAAGAAACCTGTATACTGTTTGCCAAGTGACTGTCCTAATTTACATTCCCATCGACAGTATATAAGAGTTCCATTTTCTTTGCATTCTTCCCCACATTTTAAAAAATCTTTTTGATAATAGCCATTCTTACTGGGGTGAGATGATATATTTGTGGTTCTGATCTGCATTTCCCTGATGATTAGTGATGTAGAACATTTTTACATATGGTTTTTGGCCACTTGTATGTCTTTTTTGTTTAGAAATGTGTGTTCAGATCACTTCTCCCATTGTACATGTTTTCTCTTAACTCTGTTGTTTCCTTTGCAGTGCAGAAGATTTTTAGTTTGATATGGTCTCCTTTGTCTATTTCTGCTTTTGTAACCTGTGCTCTTGAACTCTCACACATTAAATCTTTGCCCAGATTAATGCTCCAATGTGTTTTCTCCAGCTTTTCTTCTAGTAGTTTTATAGTTTTGGACCTTACATTTAAGGTTTTAATTTTCCTTTTGTCTTTGTGAGAAATATGGATCTAGTTTCATTCCTCTGCATATGGTTACCCAGTTTTCCCAAAACCATTTATTAAAAAGACTGTCCTGTACCCAATGTATGTTCTTGGCATCTTTTCTGAAAATTGGCTGTACATATGTGAATTTCTCAATTCTCAGTTGTGTTCAATTGCTCTATGGTGCCTACTTTTTCTCCAATAGCATGCTGTTTTGTTTGCTATAGCCTTGTAATATAATTTGAAATCAAATAATATAATGCCTCTATCTTTGTTTCTATTGCTCAGTATTCCTTTGGCTATTAGGGTATTTTGTGATTCTAAACATATTTTAGGATTGCCTTTTTATTTTCTTGAAGAATTCAATTAACATTTTGATAGGGACTGCTTTGAATCAGTAGATTTATTTGGATGTTATGTTAATTTTAACAATGGCAATTCTTCCAATTCATGAGTGTAAGATGTCTTTTTTTATGTACTTTAAATTTTATTTTATCTGTATTTTTTGGTTTTCATAGTACAAACTTTTCACTTCCCTTGTTTAAACTTTCCCCTAAACTTTTATTTTACCTATTGTTAAGTAGGGCTACTTCCTTGTTTCTTTTACAGCTAGTCTGTTATTGATGTTCAGAAATGCTACTGATTTTTGTATGCTGATTTTGTGTCAATTGGCAGAATTTGTTTATCAGTTCTAGCAGTTTTTTGGTGGACTCTACATTTGTGTGTGTGTGAGATCATGTCTTCTGCAAAGAGGGACTTTTTTTTTCTTTGAAACAGAGTCTTGCTCTGTTACCCAGGCTGGAGTGCAGTGGCACAATCATGGATGATTGCAGGCTCTACCTCTTGGGCTCAGGTGATCATCCCACCTCAGCCTCCCGAGTAGCTGGAACTATAAGTGCACACCACTATGCCTGGCTAATTCTTTGTACTTTTAGTAGAGACAGAATTTTGTCATGTTGCCCAGGCTGGCCTCAAACCCCTGGGCTCAAGCAATCTGCCCCACTCAGCTCCATAAATCGTTGGGATTACTGGCGTAAGGCACCATGCCCAACCAACAGGGACAATTTGAATTTCTCTTTTCCAATTTGTATGTCTTTTTTTTATTTCTCTTGCTTAATTGCTCTTGCTAGGGCTTTTGGTACTATGTTGAATAAAAGTGGTGAAAGTGGGCATTTGTGCCTTGTTCCAGTTCTTAGAGAAAAAAGATTCTAGCTTTCTCTAAGTCAGTATGATGTTAGCTGGCTTTTATTGTACTGAGGTATGTTTCTTAAATCTAAATTTTGTTGTGAGTTTTTATCATGAAGTGACGTTGAATTTTATCAAATACTTTTTCTGCATCTATTGGAATGATCACATTATTTTTCTTGAACATTCTCTTGATGTGATATATCATATTTCTTGACTTGTGTAACTTGAGCCATCTTTGAATCCCTGGTATAAATTTCACTTAATCATGGTGTATCATCTTTTTCTCATGCTTTTGGATGTGGTTGGGTTTTTGCTGAAAAATTTTGCGTCTGTGCTTTGATTTTTGTTGTGTCCTCGTACGGTTTTTGTGTTAGAGTAATGCTGGCCTCATAGAATGAATTAGAAAGAGTTTTCTCTTCAACTGTTTGAAATAGTGTGAGAAGACTTGCTGTTAGTCCTTCTTTAAAACTTTGGTAGAATTTAGCAATAAAGCCATCAGTCCTGAGCCTTTTTTTTTTTTCTTTTTTTGGTGGGATGTGGGGGAGATTTTTTATTACTGATTTAATCTTGTCCTTCAATATTAGCCTATTCAAATTGTTGACATTTTTTGGTTCATTCTTGGTATGTTATATGTGCCTCAGAATTTATCCATTTGCCCCGAGTTTTTCAATTTGCTAGTGCATATTCGTAATAATCTCCAATGATTCTTTGGATTTCTGTAAGATTGAGTATAATGTCATCTTTGTTATTTTATTTATTTGGTTGTTTTTTTCCCCTTATTCTACTTAATGGTTTAATTGTGTTTATCTTTCCAAAGAACAAAATTTTTAATTCATTCATCTTTTATATTGTCTTATTTTTTGTCTCTACTTCATTTAGTTCTGCTCTGATCTTTATTTTTTCTTTCCTTCTACTAATTGGGGGTTTGGTTTATTTTTGCTTTTCTAGTTAAGGTGTTCCATTAGGCTGTTTATTTGAAATCTTTCTACTTTTTTGATGTGGCATTTATTGTTGTAAACTTCTCTTTTAGCACTGCTTTTGCCATATTCTGTATGTTTTGGTATATTCCCATTTCCATTTATTTCAATAAATTGTTTTATTTCCTCCTTTATTCGTAGACCTATTGATCACTCATTAGCATATTGTATAATTTTCATGTATCTGTACCATTTCTAAAGTTTCTCTTGTTATTGCTTTCTATTGTTAATATCATGGTGGTCTAAAAGATACTTAGTTATTTCAGCATTTCAAAATTTGTTGAAACTTGTTTTGTGGTCTAACATGTGGTCTATCCTGAGTAATTTTTCATGTGCTGAAGGAGAAGAATATGTATTCTGCATCAGTAGAATGAAATGTTTTGTAAACATCTGTTAGGTCCATTGGGTCTATAGTGCAGTTTAAGTACAATGTTTCTTTATGAATTTTCTGTCTGGATCAGTCCCCTGCTGAAAGTGGAGTGCTGGAGTTTCCAACTCTTGTTGTATTATGTTCTTTCTCTTTAGCTCTTCTATTATTTGATCTATATACCTGGATGCTCTGGTACTGAGTGCAAATATAGTTATAATTGTTATATCCTTCGGCTGAGTTGATCACTCTATCATTACCTAATGAATTTCCTTGTCTCTCTTTGTTTTTTGACTTAAAGTCTATTTTGTCTGATATAACTACTTTTGCATGTTGGTTTTTGTTTATGTTCGGAATATTTTTTCCTATCTCTTCACTTTCAGTCTATGTGTGTCTTTCCAGTTGAAGTAAGTTTCTTATAGGCAGCATATGTTGTTGCTTTTATCCATTGAGCCAGTGTATATCCGTTTGAGAAAATCTGTTTGTATTTAACGTTGTTATTGATAAGTGAGGACTTACTATTGTCTTCTTGTTAACTGTTTTCTGATTTCTTTGTATATCCTTTTTATGTCTTATTGTTTATCTTTGTGGTTTGGTGGTTTTCTCTAGTGATAACATTTGATTTCTTTCTTTTTCTCATTTTTATATCTGCTCTACCAATGAGTTATATGCTTTAGTATGTTTTCATCATAGTAGAATTTCTTGTAGGTCCAGTCCACTGGTGAATTCCCTCAATTTTTAGTTGTCTAAGAAATAATGTATTTCTTCATTTCTGAAGGTTAGCTTTGCTAGATATAGTAGTGTTGGCTGGCAGTTATATTTTCTCTCAACACTGAATAGATAATCCTATTCTCAGTTGGCCTGTAAGGTTTCTCCTTATAAATCTGTTGTTACTTTGAGGGAAGTTTATATAAGTTTATATATATATATATATATATATATATATTTATATATATTTTCTTTTATATTATATATTATATATATTTTTTTTTATATATAGTGCTACATATATGTGTGTGTGTGACTTGCCACTTTTGCTATTTTGAGAATTTTCCCTTTGTCTTTGACTTTTGACAATTTAAGTATAGTGTACCTTGGAGAGAGAATATTTTGGGGCTAAATCTATTTGGAGGTCGTTGAGCTTCCAATACCTGCATGCCTATATACTTTGCAAGACTTGAATTTTTTTGCAGCTATTATATAAATCTTTTAAATCTTTTATGCATTTTCCCATGTCTTCTACTTTAAGAACTCCCAAAATGCATTTGTTTCACTAATGGTGTCCATATGGCATACAGAGTTTCTTCATTTTATTTCATTCTTGTTTCTTTCCCATGCTCCCTCCCTCCCTCGCTTCCCTCCTTTCTTCCCTTCCCTGCTGCCTTCTTTTCTTCCTCTTTTGTTTTTTCTTTCTTCTTCTTCTCTTTCCTTCCTTCCTTCCAACCATCAAAGGACATCTCTTCAAGGTCGTAAATTCTCTTTTCTGCTTGATTAAGGTTTACCTGCATATAAAGCTCTCAAACTTTTAATTTTATTTATTGAGTTATTCAGTTCCAAGGTTTCTGTTGCATTCTTTTTTATGACCTCTATATCTTTTGCTGAATTTTTAATTCCAATTGTGAATCATTTTCTTTATTTCTTTGTTCTGTCCATTGGTGTTCTTGTGTATCTTGCAGAATTTCTTTAAGATTATTAGTTTCAATTCCTTTTCAGGTATTCTAATCATTTTCTTTTCTTTGGGCTCGATTACTGGATAATTATCGTGTTTCTTTGGAGGTGTCACATTTCCTTTCATGTTCTTTTGTCCCTACATTAATATCACCACAACTGGTCTAATAGTCATTTCTTTGAATTTTATTAAATACTTTGATAGGGAAGTATTTTTCTTGTAGATATATTTAGTATCAGTTGGGTAGGTTCCTTTCCCGGTTCTAGGTGGGCACAGTAATGTAGTCTTCATACGATTTCTTTGCCTATAATCAGTGCGTCAACAGTGTGAGTTCCTCAGTGATTTAGGGTACAGTTGCTTGTAGAGGCTATGGGGAAATTTTGCTGGGGAGAGGGATACTGGGTGAGCTGATCTTCTGGCCTCTGAGGGACAGTGAACATGGGTGCCAAAAGTGGTGGTGGCAGGACCTGGATGAGGTAGTTTTTTGGTTCTTGAGTGGCATGCATGAGTGCATGGTGGCTCCACCACCGGAGGGGGCATTGTCAATGTTGGTAGTGGTTGCACCAGACATGTGGCTCTCAGGTTCTAGGGAGCATATGCTTTGAATCCCTATGTCCTGGGGTTAATTTCCCTGATGTGCTATACTGTCTGTCTCCTGGGGTATAGGACCAGGGTCACTGATCACACGTGGTCCAGCTGATATCACATCATTGCAGCCCTCTGGAGGAATGCAGGGTGATGCCACAGGGCCCCAGGAATGTGAAAATGTGGGGGTTATTGGGTCCCTGGGAAGGATGTACAGTTGTGGTGGTTCTGCCTTCAAAATGTTGCCATGCTGCACCAGACTTGGTCTCAGGTTTTGGAGGAACTCAACAGATTTATTTTCTGGGATAATGAAGTTGTATGGGTTCAGGCAGCTCCTTATATGAGGCTCTGGGCCTGTAAGGGCTGAGTTGGTCTCCTTTAGTTCAAACTGTAGGCATCTGCAGTAAAAATGTGGACTGCCAGACATCTCACACTTATCTTTTCCCTGCAACTGGCAGTCTCTCTTGGCTCTGAGCCAATCTAGGCTGGTTGGTTTGCTTCTCTCTCTCAGCTGCCATCTTGAGTTTCTGGGATTCAGAGGGTCTTCATCAGTTTCATGCTGAATTCCAGTGTCCTTTAGATGCTTAATTCTACATGTGGTTATCTATTTGCTGTTTTTATCCTTCTTTGTGAAGGAGGCATGTGCTGAATTCTTCTAGTCAGTCATCTTGATCTCAAAATATCTTATTGTACTGCACAGTGGGTAACAGAACCTGCAGAAAATAAAACTGTATAAAGCTACTTATCAGCTTTGTGGTCTTCTCGGAACTACAGCTTTCTCTGATGTAAAATGGGCAATCAGTATATAGAGATCAAGGTTTTTGAGAAGTAAAAGAGATAAGATATAAACAGAGGCACATTGGAATAATAGTAAATTATAGTGCTAATTACCATTACTACTAGATGGATAAGCAACATAGGAACCCAGGTGAAGCAGGGTTTAGGCAAGATCACAAAGTAAAAGTTTATTGCCAACTCAGAGGGTCTAAGATGGCCATAAAACTTGATTAAGGGTAAATAAACAGAGGTCTTTTCCTTCTGCTGTCCTTCTCACCTTTGTTTCTTATGTTTCTTCATGTATTATTTAATCTTCTGGGGAATTAACAGAGCCACCATTTCCCCAGTAGATTTCTATGACTCAGGCTGGAGAAAGTGCCCTTCCCCTGGGCTCCAGGATGTTATGTTGTGGGAGCTGAGTCAGGCTGGTAGGAAAAATTTTACTTATAGCCACAAACCCTCTTGGAAGGCCTAAGAGATTGCATAACTTTGGTAATAAATCTGGCTATGGGTAGCCTAGTCCCCTTACCTTTAATTAAATAGAGTAGAGACAAAGGAATATAGTGAGTTTATCTAACTAACTTGTTTACTCATGTGGTCTTAAGACTAACCTTTTCTACTGAGGGTGCCTAATTGCTTTCTACTCAGGAAGTCTGCAATGTCAATTACCCTCTAGTGGTGTTGACTCAAGCCTTTGTCAATTAATTTTTACTGAATAAATGCAAGTCTTGCTGGCTAGTAGGGGCCTCGGCTGCTACTAAGGGCCTGGACACTCAGTTCAACTGGTAAAGCGGCATGTCTGTGTGTCAGTGTACTTCATTCGTTGTTGGGTCAGCATCTGCAAAACAGACCCCTGCATTACATCATAATGTCATTTCTTTATATGGCAGTCTCCTCCTTCAGGGCAGTATCTATGTAGATTCTTTTGTTTATAGCCATTTACCATAGGCAGTGCTGTAACTGCCCAGTGGGTTCACCTTCCTGCTCCCTAGATGTGGGCGGCAATCCACCCAGGTGCCAAGGCAAGACACTGAGGGCACAAGCTGTTCCAGTATAATAAAGAAAATATATAAAATAAGAATAGTTACACTAGAAATAGATTATAGATATGATGGTATATGAATATTACTAATCAGTTTGTAGCATTACTCTTTATTCCAATATTGTAATAATCCTTGCTCTACAATTACAACCTAGGAAAAACCAGGCCACACAGAGATAGGAGCTGAAGGGGCACAGTGAGAAGTGATCAGAAGACAGGAGTATTAAGTCTAACATTTAAGTCTCTAATCCATCTTGAATTAATTTTCGTATAAGGAGTAAGGAAAGGATCCAGTTTCAGCTTTCTACTTATGGCTAGCCAATTTTCCCAGCACCATTTATTAAATAGGGAATCCTTTCCCCATTTCTTGTTTCTCTCAGGTTTGTCAAAGATCAGATGGCTGTAGATGTGTGGTATTATTTCTGAGGACTCTGTTCTGTTCCATTGGTCTATATCTCTGTTTTGGTACCAGTATCATGCTGTTTTGGTTACTGTAGTCTTGTAGTATAGTTTGAAGTCAGGTAGCGTGATGCCTCCAGCTTTGTTCTTTTGACTTAGGATTGTCTTGGAGATGCGGGCTCTTTTTTGGTTCCATATGAACTTTAAAGCAGTTTTTTCCAATTCTGTGAAGAAACTCATTGGTAGCTTGATGGGGATGGCATTGAATCTATAAATAACCTTGGACAGTATGGCCATTTTCACGATATTGGTTCTTCCTATCCATGAGCATGGTATGTTCTTCCATTTGTTTGTGTCCTCTTTTATTTCACTGAGCAGTGGTTTGTAGTTCTCCTTGAAGAGGTCCTTTACATCCCTTGTAAGTTGGATTCCTAGATATTTTATTCTCTTTGAAGCAATTGTGAATGGAAGTTCATTTATGATTTGGCTCTCTGTTTGTCTGTTACTGGTGTATAAGAATGCTTGTGATTTTTGCACATTAATTTTGTATCCTGAGACTTTGCTGAAGTTGCTTATCAGCTTAAGGATATTTGGGGCTGAGACAATGGGGTTTTCTAAATATACAATCATGTCATCTGCAAAGAGGGACAATTTGACTTCTTCTTTTCCTAACTGAATACCCTTGATTTCTTTCCCTTGCCTGATTGCCCTAGCCAGAACTTCCAACACGACGTTGAATAGGAGTGGGATCTAGAACTAGATGTACCATATGACCCAGCCATCCCATTACTGGGTATATACCCAAAGGATTATAAATCATGCTGCTATAAAGACACATGCACATGTATGTTCATTGCAGCACTATTCACAATAGCAAAGACTTGGAATCAACCCAAATGTCCATCAGTGACAGACTGGATTAAGAAAATGTGGCACATATACACCATGGAATACTACGCAGCCATAAAAAAGGATGAGTTTGTGTCCTTTGTAGGGACATGGATGCAGCTGGAAACCATCATTCTTAGCAACCTATCACAAGAACAGAAAACCAAACACCGCATGTTCTCACTCATAGGTGGGAACTGAACAATGAGATCACTTGGACTCGAGAAGGGGAACATCACACACGGGGGCCTATCATGGGGAGGGGGGAGGGATTGCATTGGGAGTTATACCTGATGTAAATGACGAGTTGATGGGTGCTGACGAGTTGATGGGTGCAGCACACCAACATGGCACAAGTATACATATGTAACAAACCTGCACGTTATGCACATGTACCCTAGAACTTAAAGTATAATAATAATAATAAAGAAAAAAAAAAAGAAGACAGGAGTGTGAGCCCTCTGTCACACCTGGACAGGGCCACTAGAGGGCTCCTCGGTCTAGCGGTAATGCCAGTGCCTGGGAAGGCAACTGTTACTGAGCTGACCTTGGTCTAGCGGTAGTGTCAGTGCCTAGGGAAGGAACCCGTTACTTAGCAGACCGGGAAAGGGAGTCTCCCTTTCCCCGGGGGAGGTAGAGAAGACTCTGTTCCACCACCTCTTGTGGAAGGCCTGACATGAGTCAGGCCTATCCACAGCCATCTGGAGGCCTAACTGTCTCCCTGTGATGCTGTGCTTCAGCGGTCACACTCCTGTTTCACTTTCATGTTCCACTCTGTACACCTGGCTCTGCCCTGTAGATAGCAGTAGCAAAATCAGTGCAAGTATTAAGTCTTTGATCTTTCTGAAAAGAGCATATAAGAAGTAATGATGTAAGCTGTCCTCTCTCTCTCCACCTTGGCTACCTAACAGGGAACAGCCCTGTGTCCAGTGGACACGTGACTCATGTGACTTTATCAATCGTTGGAGATGACTCACACTCCTTACCCTGCCCCTTTTGCCTTGTATCCAATAAATAACAGTGCAGCCAGGAATTCGGGGCCACTACCGGTCTCTGCGTCTTGGTGGTAGTGGTCCCCCGGGCCCAGCTGTCTTTTATTCTCTCTGTCTTGTGTCTTTATTTCTACGATCTCTCATCTCCGCACACAAGGAGAAAAACCCATAGGCCCTGTAGGGCTGGTCCCTATACCTAGACAGAGCCAATTTATCAAGAGAGGGGAATTGCAATGGAGAAAGTGTAATTCACCCAAAGTTGGCTGCATGGGAGACTGGAATTTTATTATTATCCAAATCCATTGTCCTGAACACTTGAGGATCAGAGTTTTTAAGGCTAATTGGTTGGGTAGGGGGAAGTCAGTGAGTTGAGAGTCCTGATTGGTTGGGTCAGAGATGAAATCACAGGGAATTGAAGCTGTCCTCTTGCATTGAGTCAGTTCCTGGGTGGGAGCCACAAGATCAGATGAGACAGTTAATTAATCTTGGTGGTGCCAGGTGATCCATCAAGGGCAGGTTCTGCAAAATATCTCAACCACTGATCTTAGGAGCAGTTTAGAGATGGTCAGAATTTTGTAGCCTCAAGCTACATGACTCCCAAACCATAATTTCTAATCTTATGGCTAATGTGTTAGTCCTACAAAGCCCCAGGCAAGAAGGGTATTTGCCTTAGGAAAGGTCCGTTATCATCTTTGTTTTCAACTATAAACAAACGTTCTCCCAAGTTAGTTCAGCCTACACCCATGAATGAACAAGGACAGCTTGGAGGTTAGAACCAAGATGGAATTGGTAGGTCAGATCTCCTTCACTGTCTCAGTGACAACTTAGAAAATTTTGCGGTTTCAGTGACACACAGAAGTCATTCATTTCATATTTATTGAAGTGAACTAAATTCTCTGTGACTTGAAAAAAGCTGAGCCAGATGACCCTTTGCAGAACAGCAGCTCATTACAACATGTAGAACCAGCTAAGATCAAAGCTCTAGAGAGACAACTTTTCCTTACTTCTGTCAAGTGTTCATTTAAGGAGTTTATGCCATATTCACGTATAGTATTCTGTATATTTCAAAATACTTCCTCATCACTTATGATGGTGTAGACCTAGGTTATGATGATAGAGAAAAGAGAGAAAAATCCCAAGGGACCTTAGCCATAACTTGGCTTTACATCCAGCAGCCAATTTATTTCTATTTCCCATGGCCCTTCGCCAAGGACAATGGGGAAGGACACTAAAAGTTGAGGTTCCTGAGCTTAAAAGTTGGGGGAAAAAAAAAAAAAAAAAGACACAGGAGCTAATAAAGCCTGCCACCCTCCCCAGAAGCAGAGTCCTTTAGTTGCTTTATGAGTAATTCCAAAGCCTAGAAGGCAAAGCAGTAAGGTAGAGAGAAATCTTCTGAGAAGCAGCAAGTCAGGCATGTGACCAGAGAATTTAAAAACCTAAATAAAAATAAACAAGCAAACATAAATTTCTCCAGTGACTCTAAAAGGAGGCATCGAGGGTAAAAAGCAGAGCGAAATCTCCTACAATTCAGAATGATAAATACTGGTCTTTAAAGAATAATAATAATTATTATCTGAAGACTTACTAGTGCTCAAATCCCATATCTCCTGAAGGGACAGTGCTAACTTGACCTCAAAATGTTTAAAACTAGACTCACATTTTTATGATAGCAAACTAAAAGAATAAAGTTTTTCTTTCATGGAAATAAATATACATACTTCAGTCTTCACTACTGAATTACACACAATGTCTAACATGTCAAAGTTTACAAAACATATGAAAGAGTAAGAAAAATATGACCTACATTCAAGTGGAGAAACAGTCAATATAAGCAGATCCACTGTTTGGAATTATTAGCTAGAGGCTTTAAAATAGCTATGATACGTCTATTTAAAGGTCTAGTAGAAACGTGGGCAATCTGCATGAGCAGCTGGAGATTTGGCAGAAATACAGAAGCTATAAAAAAGAGAAAAAAGCAAAACGTGAAAAATGCATCAGAAATGAACCATACATTCAATGACTAAACAGCAGATAATACACAATGAACCTGAATGAAGAGTAGTATAAATTATCCAAACTGAAAATAAAAGAAAAACTACAAAAAATAGAATAGCACTTGAGAGAAATGTTAACATTTAAAAATGGTTTAACACACATGTAATTGTTTTACCATACATATAACATACATGTAACTAACATACATTTAAAACCATTTTTAAATGGTTTAACATTCCTATCTCAGAATACAAAACAATTAAAATGAAGATAATATTTGACATATAATTGATAAATGTTTTTCAAAATTGATGTCAGTCATCAATATACAGAATCAAAAAAACTTGTGACATTCAAATAGAATAAATGCTAAAACTAAAACAAAACAAGATTCTTTGGCACATCATAGCCAAATGGTAAAAAATATAAAGAGGAAATATTAAAAATAGTAAATATTATGAAAGATATTTTAGGCTGGATAAAAATGGAATGACATTTCCAACATACTAAATGAGAAAACAAAACTTGGAACCTAGAATTCTATATATAGTAAAATATCGTTCAAAACTTGAGAGAAGATTTCTGAATCTGTCCATGAAGAAATAGCAAATCCAAAATTAACTTCTCCCCACAAATAAGTAGAAAATATGAACAAAATAGAGGAGACACTATTTACAGACATTGGCAACATGCAGTCCAGGACCTGTCTCGCTCTATTCTTTCCTCCTCTCTATTCTCAGGGAGAAAACACGTAAGAATGCCCAGACTTACTGCTTTAATACAATTTTCAGACTGGTGCAGGGAAGAACATCATTAGAACTTGGCCACCTTACAAAGGTAAGTTAATAGAGATTAGAATTCTGAAACACGGAGGAAGCTGAAATGTCCACAACAGTGTTCCAGAAAGGATGGAGATATGTGGGAAGAGAGTTTCAGAAATCTGCATAAAGTTCACCTGAGTTTTTACCTGAATAAGAATATATACAAGAGTAGAGTAACATACTACAATACAGTCTTCTGAGGAAATAACAATTATGAAGAAAACTGAAAGATAAAGAAATCCCAGGACTCATTCCAGACTAGAAATTATTTGAGCCCCTTCTAGCCAGGGTGGGGAGATCACAGTTTATACTTGTGGCAGGCAGTCCTGACTCCAGAGGGAGCATGCACTGGAAGTGGGTCTACACTTGCCTGGATATAAATAATCTAGGTCTTTGACCTTTACTTAAACAGTCTAAAAACAAACCTCACAAATACCAATCTGTAAGAAAGCAATTCTGTCTCTCTCACACACACACACGTCAGCACTCAGCAACAAACTATTGTACTGTCTAACATCTCATAAAATATTTTTGCTACTAAAAGACTCTAGAAAATATGACCCATAACTGGAGAAGTATTAGCAGACAAACAGATTTTTAAAAATCCCAGAGATATTGAAATTACTATAATAGACAAGGATATTGAAACAGCTATTATAATGTTTCACCTGATTAAGGATGTAAAGCAAAATGTGAATATAATATGAATGAGATAGTAGAAAAAAATATTTAAATGGAAATTCTAGGAATGCAAAAATGTTATCAAAAATTAAAAATTCAGAGGATGTTACTAATGGAAAATTAGATGTTATAAAAAAGTCATAAATATTACAGTGAAACTGCCCATGTGAAGCTTAAAAAGAAATAAAGACTGCTACCTGCAAAACATCACCCAGATAATTAATATGCTTGTGATTAAACTCCCAAAAGAAGAGGAGAGAAAGTGGGACAGAAAAGAACACTTAAATTATGGCTGAACCTTTGTCACGTCTGATGAAACGTATGAACACAAAGAGTCAAAAAGCTCAGTGAACCTCAGCAGTATTAAAATGAAGAAGAAGATTACCAACACACATTATAATCAAATTTCTAAAAGTCTGTGCTACAGAGAAAATCTTTAAGGCACTTGGAGAAAAAAAGATAACTTCATGCACAGTTGAACAAAGATAATTGCTTAACAGAAAAAAAGAGATGAAAAAACTCACCAAAAACCTACTAAGCATAAGAAAGCAAGCTTCAGAACAATTAATATTACAAAGAGAGAGAGGAATTTTTTAATAATGATGACATATCAGTCTATCAAGAAGACATAACATTCTTAAATGTTCAGGCACTGAATAATAGATCTTTAAGATAATTGAAGCAAAAACTGACAGAATTGAAAGAAGAAATAGACAGTTCCATAATTATAGTTGGACATTTTAACACTTTTCTCACTAATTGTTAAAGAAGTTGAAAGAAAAATCAGTGGAACTATAAAAAACTTGAATAATACTATACAGCAGCAGGACCTAACTGATATTTATAAGGTACTCCCATCCAACAACAACTGAATACATACTAGTTTCCAGTTTAAAAGAAACATTTGCCAAAATAGGGCGTTTTGGGGCTTGTAAAACAACCTTAATAATGTTAAAATGTCTGAAATTATGCTGAATATGTTCCTTGACCTTAACAGAATTCAATTAGAAATTGCTAACAGAAAGGTGTCTTTAAAATACTCAAATACTTGGAAAGTAAGCAACACAGTTCTTCAAACCGATGTGTTAATAATTAAATCATGAAGGTAATTAGAAAATAACTTTGAGCTGAAGGAAAAAGTAAATTCAAATATATCAGACTTAATGGAATACAACTATAGGAAAATTTACATTATGAAATGCTCATATTAGCAAAGAGGAATTGTCTAAAATTGGTGACCTGTGTTTCCACCAGATTAAGCTAGTAAAGTAGAAACAAGCTAAAACAAAAAGAAAAACATAAAAAAAAAATTAAGTTAAGAACAAAAGTAGATACAATAGAAATAATAAAAAGCAACAGGGAAAAAATCAATTAAGCAAAAACTTGAATTTATTTTAGAAAATATTTTTTACTTATAACAATCCATCTCTACTGATCAAGAACAAAAAAGATATAAATTACCAACAACAGGGATGAAAGGATGGAAAACAAGGTACTTTACTGTAGGAGGGAGTATTATAAACAACTGTCTGACAAAACATTTGACAACTTAAATGAAAATGACTAATTTCTTGAAAGGCAAAGACTAGCATGGAAATAAATCAAAATATTACATTCTATAAAGGACAAAAAAGAAAGGTTACATACCAATAGAATTCAAGAAAGCATTAGACAAAATTTAATACACATTCATTATGAAAATGTTTAGAAATGCACAGAAGTGAACATTTTCCACCTGAAAAAAGTATACACAAATTTGTACAGATTAAACTGTACTTAATATTGAAAGAAGGTTTTACCCATAATATTATCAAGGATATGCACTCTCACCACTTCTATCCAACATTATACCAAAGATCCAAAAAAAGAAAAAAGAAAAGCATACATTTTGAAAAGAAGCTTTTAAAAATAGACAATATAATTGTGTAGGCAATAAAGAGTACAGGATCTACATAATAGTTACTAGAACTAATAGAAGCATTTAGCAAGGTTAAATAATACAAAGACATAAAACATCAAATATATTTCTATATACTAACAATGAATGCCTCAAATTTAAAAATCGTAACATTTCATTTGCAATAATTTAAAGAAACCCTGAACTACTAAAAATATAACTAAAAAATTTATGTAAGATTTGTACAGTGGAAATTACATAACATTCGTGAGATAAATTGAAAATACCTAAAAATGGAGTCATACAACTTTCATGAAGTAGACTACTCAGTATTTTCTTATGTGAATTTTCTTCAAACTGATTTATAAAAAATTCAATGCAATATCATCAAAATTTCAGTAGTTTTTTTTTTTTAAGGAATTGACAATTTGATACTACAGTTCCTACAAAAAAAGATAAAACGGGCAGGGCATGGTGGCTTATGCCTGTAATCCCAGCACTTTGGGAGGCTGAGGCCAGCAAGTCAGGAGTTCAAGACCAGCCTGGCCAATATGGTGAAACCCTGTCTCTACTAAAAATACAAAAATTAGCCAGGCGTGGTGGTCGTCTGTAATCCCAGCTATTTGGGAGACTAAGGCAGGAGAATTGCTTGAACCCAGGAGGCGGAGGTTGCAGTGAGCTGAGATTGTGCCACCGTATTCTAACCTGGTCAACAAGATGGAGACTCCATCTTAAAAATAAAGAAATAGAAAGAAAGAAAGAAAAAAGATCTATAATAACCAAAACTATTGTGAAAAAGAAGAACACAGGGGACACACCCTACCTGATATTAGACTTAGTATATACTAAGTCCTAAGATTGAGTTGTATTGGTCAATCCACAGAATAGGGAGTCAAGAAATGGACTCCAGCATATATAGCTAATTGACTTTGGACAGAGGTACCAAATTCAAGGGAAAATGATTTTTTTTTTTTTTTTTAAACACATGGAGATTCCTCAAAACTTCAACCCTTACCTCCAATCATATAAGGACAAAAAACAAACTAAATTAAAAAAAAAAACTTAAAAAACTAAAAAAAGATTATATACCTACAGGTGGAAACTAAAATTATACAACTAGAAGACATAGAAATTTTTTGACTGTGAATTAGACAAGTATTTCTTAGTTGAAACTAAAAAGCATGAACCATAAAACATTGTGAATTGAACTTGATAAAAAATAAAATCTTTTGTTCTTTGAAAAGTACTTCTGAGAAATGAAAATATGAGACATTGGTAGAAAATATTTGCAAATTGCATGTTCAATACACTAGTCTCCTACTGAGGCTGCAAGACATGAACAAAACCTTGATGACTCAAAACAGCACAAGCTTAATCTACAACACTTCTGGAGGTCTGACTTCTGAAATCTGTTTCACTGAACCACAGTCTAGGTGGGAGCAGGATTTATTTATTTTTGTTTTTATTTTTGTATGGGCACTAGCAGTCTATCCTTTCCCCTACCTTTTGTTTGTTTGTTTTTGAGACATCTCGCTCTGTCACCCAGGCTGGAATGCAGTGCAGTGGCACACTCTCAGCTCACTGCAACCTCCACTCCCCGAGTTCAAGAGATTTTCCTGCCTCAGCCTCCCAAGTAGCTAGGACTACAGGTGCTCGCCAGTAATCTTGGCTAATTTTAGTATTTTTAGTAGAGGTGGGGTTTCACCATGTTGACCAGGCTAATCTCAAACTCCTGACCTCAAATATTCCACCCACCTCAGCTTCCCAAATTGCTGGGATTACAGGCATAAACCACTGCACCTAGCCTCCCCTGCCCTTTCTAGCTTTAGGAGACAGCCTGAATTACTTGGCTTGTATCCACATCCTTGTATCCTCCAAATTCTTGCTTCCATTGTCACATATCCTACTTCCTCTTTTGATCTTACCTCTCTCTTATAAAGACCCCTGTGATTATATTTAGGCTACCCCAATAATCTAGGATAATCTCCCCATGTCCAAATTCTTCATTATACCTGCAAAGTCCTTTTACCATATAAAGTTAACATTCACAGGTTCCAGGAATGAGGATGTGATATCCTTGGCCAGGGGAAGCATTATTTATCCTACCACATCTGAAAAAGTACTTGTGTCCAGAATATACGAATAATTCTTACAGTTTAAAAATAGTAAGAAAAACTCCCAAATTACATGGTGTTTATCATAGAAAATGAAAACATTTTATTCACACAGAAACCTATACACAAATGTTTATAGCAGCGCTATTCATCTTCACTAAAATCTTCCCTCACTATTGTCCCTCAAGGGGTGAATAAACAAACTGTAGTACATCTTTACGATGGAATATTCCTCAGTAGTGAAAAAGAATGAACTATTGAGACACAAAGTAACTTGGGTGAATTCAAATACTTTAGGTTTGGTGAAATCAACAGACCCAAAATGTTAGATCAAACAGTAGTTTGATTACATTTATATTTAATTCTAGAAAAGCAAAGCAGTAGAGATGAAGGTTGAAAGAAATATTCTATATCATGATTTTGGTCTTGGTTACATGATGAATAAATTTACTTGAATTCATTAAAACGTTAATTAAAATGGGTTCATTTTAATGTATGAAAAAACTGTCCTTTACAAACCTGATTATTAAAAAAGGAGGTAAGATAATTGCATTTGCCCCAGACAAAATTATAGGTATTTTTCTATTCCACAGATTTGTACTATACAAATTATTGACTGTCTCTCCTCCTTACCTATCCATCCATTCATCTAATGATCTGTCATAGATACTCACTATGTATTCATACTGGCTTGTTCCATACTAGAGCTCCTTCTCCTGGCTTTTTATACATCTCTGAGGGAGCACTTATCACACCCTAGTGTAATTGGCTGTTCTTATGTCTGATCCAGATGGCTTCCTGCTTCTCAAGGGTAAGGATTATGTTTGTCTATCCTACCAATGTTTCTGCCACAATTAGCACGATTCTAAGATGACCTAATACATGGATGTTTATGAAAGAACAAAATAAAAATGACAATAAAAAATGAAAGAAAAAGTTGATATTTTGATGCTGAGAAAACATTTCTTGCTTTTCATAAGAAAAAGTCATTGACAAGCCAGAACATAAGTCTAGTGACCAGCTTTCACACTTACTTTGTAGTAAAAAGTAGATAGAATTGCCATTTCTTATTAAATATGCTATTCTATGGAACACAACTGATAGATACAGCCTCTGCATTTTAAAAGCTGGTAATCCAGTAGAGGTTGTTAAAAGGTCTACTCACATTATACATACCTGATGCTCCATATACAGTGAGCAGTGAGTAACCAGAAACCTTTTTTATTGAGCAGTGCAGCAGATTACTTCATGAGAGAGAATCATTTGAGTAGAACTTGCACAAAAGCAGAAAAGAGAGAGCATATGCAGCTTAGCTCATAGATCAGTTTGAGAAATAATATTTGAGTTAGAAAATGGAGGACATTTTTAGAGACAAGGGAGACCAACTGAAAAAGAAATTGTTATATACAAAATATTTTGAGATAAGACTAGAAAAATATAAGGAGATCAGATTAAGAATAATGCTGAAGAAAGTGACAGTTACTTATTTAATGACAGTTACATGATAGACATGTTTGGAGACTATTCCTTTAGAGTCAACCATCATCATTAAAAGTATTATCACTTCTCCCATCCCATCCCCATATTATTAGCAATCTCATAGTAACTTTTGTGTTTCATTCACCATGTTGGGTATTTTTACATGCTATGTTAAAAAAAATAACTGTCATAACAACCCTGAACTGAGGCAAAGATAGTTTGCTGACTTCATCCAAGGTCACAGAGGTAGTGAGCAACAGCTGAAAGACGACTAATTGAACTCTATGACTCAGGCTGGGCACGGTGGCTCACACCTGTAATCCCAGCACTTTGGGAGGCCAAGACAGGTGGATCACCAGAGGTCAGGAGTTCGAAACCAGCCTGGCCAACGTACTGAAACCCCATCTCTATTAAAATACAAAAACTTGCTGAGCGTGGTGGTGGGTGCCTGTAATCCCAGATACTTGAAAGGGTGAGGCAGGAAAATCTCTTGAACCTGGAAGGCGGAGGTTGCGGTGAGCTGAGATCGCTCCACTGCACTCCAGCCTGGGCAACAAGAGCGAAACTCTGTCTTAAAATAATAATAAAATAAACTCTATGACTCAAAAAACTATCTGGGTCTCCTACTAAATATGATTACACACAATGTTGAGTGTTCTCCATATCCTTATGGCTTCAGAAAGTTCTCCATGCCTTAATATTGTCACCAGATGTGGTCAACTGAACTTTACATTCCCAATCCATTTTCAGTTCCATTTAGAGTAACAATCATGGTACTACAAAAATCACATTTGCTTCTCTGAGTGCAGCCCCCATCCTTTAGCAGTCTCCATGCCTATCAGAAGATAGAACTTAATGATCTATGACAGGAAAAAATTACTACATAGTTGGAAACCAAAACTTCTGACGATTTCATTTCTTAAACTACTTGAAAGTCTCCAAGAAATGAGAGGTTTCTTACAGATCTGGCTTCTCTCACAGTTCCTGCCTCAACATCACAGTCTAAAGAAGGAAAGACTGAGCTGTGTTCAAAGTGTAATTTTGGGGTTACAAGGTCTGCAAATTATTTTTTTTTACACAGAAATTTTATAAAACTTCCTTAACAGCCCAAATTACAAAATAAATGAAGATGTAGGCTTCTCACCCCATGCGGTTTCTATTTAGCAGAATTATTTCCTGGTTTCAGAGACACAGATCACTTTTTAATGATCTTTCCCATTCAGACATTTGATCTTTTAAAGAGCTGTTGGGTGTATTCAGTGATATTTAATGAGCAAGAGCTGCACAATATATAAAGCAAGGGAGGGAATGGTCCATTGACTCTGGCTCAGGCACCATTCAAATATTTCAAGACCTAATTTTCTACTTTGGCTTGAATCCTTTGAAGTTGTCTTTTTGTGATTTCTAGGACAAATAGCAGCCCCAGCTCACTGATTAGAAAGGCTCCGTCAGCTTTGTGGGCATTAAAGTCCTCAGAGCAGTTAGTTAAGGCGATCAGACACAGCAGGTTAAATTTCCCTTGGGGAATTTTTCTTAGGATGGCCCATAAAGAGACAAATACTGTCACTGAATTATGTCTGTATCTTGATGGAAGACATGAGAAGAGAAAAATTATTCTCCTGGTGAGTCCTGCTTACGTTTCTCTGAGACGAAGCATTTTCACTCTGGAAAGAAGGCATTTTTCAGCATTGTCTTCTGTTGTGTTTCTCCCATTCACTTTATCCCACAGTGGGTCAGCATTTCACAAACATGCATTCAGCATTTATCTATGTCACTTTTCCATGAGCCATTGGAGAGACATATTACGCATGTCATGGGTTCACATGACAGGAATATTGGGGTTTTCCAACAAAATGCTTACAATATCTTCAGGATGTGCCTAACAGACTAAGCCACATGAAGATAAGACGTTTTTGTTTTGTTTTGTTCTCAAGTCTTCTAGGCATGTTAACATGTCAGTGTTTTGGAAGATACTAATTTTTCTGGCTTAAAGGCCCTAATTTATTCCAAAATATTTTAGTGTTTTTTTTTTTTCAACTTGACACTAAATTTTAAGAATACATATATTGTACTATACGAATCTTATTTATCTTCTGTTACATCCAAATAATCATCTAGAAATTATTCTTTCTAAATTTACATTCAGATATATCATATCTCAGCCTGTTTGTACTACATTCTAGAAAACAAATTTCTTTGATACATCTTCTAATTAATTCACTCCTCAGTCATATCCATTTTGCTTAACAACCTGTTAAATGTTTTAAATCTTAATTTTGCCAACATTTTTAATTTCTGATAACTTTAGTTCATAATTTATAAACTAGATGTAGTATTCTCTGGATATCTTGAAGATCGGAATTCTTCAGCTATTGAATATCCTTTTTGTTGATTTCTGTTCTTTTCATATTGTTGCTTATATTAAAGTATTGATGAGTCTTAAGTATTCCGTTTCATCAAATTACTGCTTAACTTCTGAACTATGTGCAAAGCCACCCTGCTCAGTAGCCCAGGACACACGTGGCTAGTGGTCCTCTCAATTTTCCCTCTGGGTGTCAGGAATATCCTGCTCTCATCCCCTCCGTGAGACAGCAGTATTTAAGTGAACTCCCCAGAGTTCTACCCTCACCAATTTGTTCATTGGGCAGAAACCATGGTAGAAAGCTACTTTGTGTGAGCAAGGTGGGGGAAAGAGCATCGTTTATCTTCTTTGAGTACAACCCCTTTAGCTTCTTGCCTTCTTATATCTGATAGTGATAAGTCCATAAAACTTCTCCTTATTATGTTTCAGGCTGTGCTATTCCCTGGATTTATTTTCCAATGTATAGAAAAAGTTTGCTTTCTAAATTTGGAGATTCCTTAACGTGAGTGGCCTACTAATGATACTTTTTCATTTTTTTCCAACAGAATATTTATTCAACAATGATTTAGTGAATATTTACTATGTAGTAACTACTATTATAGGGCTTGGGATTCAGCAGTAAACCAAACGGGGTGTCTGTCCTATGGGACAAGTGGAGGAATAAGACAATTAAGATAAAATAATCTATATATGTAGTCCAGTGGCAAAGATAGTTAAATACTACCAAAATTAAAAGAAAGGAGGACAGAAAAAAACAAGGAAGCAAAGAAGGGAGGAGGGGAGGTAAGGGAAAGGGAAGGGGAAGGGGAAGGGAAGGGAAGGGAAGAAGGAAAGAAGGAAAGGAAAGGAAGAAAGGAGAGGGAGGGAGGAAAGAATGTAAGAAGGAAGGAAAGTAAATAAAAAGAAGCCAGCAGGGGAAGTGATAAGAAGTAACTGGGATACCATTTAATACTGCCCAGAAAGCAAAGCATTTCTGAGGATGAGATATTTCAGCATTCATGTGAATAAAACAAAGGAAGAAAACATGGATATATATAGGAGAACAGAAACAGTGAGTGTGAAGCTCTGAGGTAGAGCATGCTAGGATTGGGTTGGGGTAGTTGAAAAACCAGAGTAGGTGGAGTTTTGCAAGCAACAAAGAAAATAATATTAAATTAGCTTGAACAAATGACTTAAGACCAGGGCACATTTATGGAGTTTTTACATGATTTCACTTATATTATTGTCACATTAACATATCAAAAGCATATACTGTGATAAATGGACTCAACTCTTTTTAACAGCATCTCCATTGTATTTTTCCTCATATAACATCTGTTATATATGTTATATATCATATCATATATATTACAGAATTAGTATTTTAAAGAACTATATATATATATTTAAGTCACCATAGGAATGATTTCTCTAAATAGTTGTCATATCATGATTTTGACCTAGAGAACAGACAAACATCTCCCAAGTTCAAATTAAAACGTCTATTACTTCAACTCTTGATGCAATCAAATATATTCAATTTCTTGCTCCACATCCCTGCAGGATGCAAAATAATAACATGTTTTAGTCCACAATTTAAGAAATAGGTAATGATACAATTCTTTGGGAATTGATTTGTAGTAACTGGCAACTACATAGCTCAAAGCCAAAATGATTTTTAACAATCAAGTGATGCACAAATATCACAGCCTTATGTGGAATTTGATTGTGCATATGTTGATATTGAACATTCTGTATTGTTTCTAGTCAAAGACAAATATCATTTATATTGTAAATGTTTTTACTTTCATTCCTTATTTTAAAAATCTAATACATTTTAAATATTTTTATTTTCATAATATTATTTTTAAAAAAATATTTCTTCCATGTACCAGCAACTTGCTCTCCATGTTCACACGAGTTTAATTTCATAACTGTAAAGTAGATATTATTAATTCCATTTTTACAAATAAGCAAATTAAAAATCAGTGCTCTCTTTCTTAGAAAATGCAGCAGGAAGATAGCAATCAAATTTCAAACACAATATCTAAGGCCAAAATCAACAAGAAGTTACATTTATTGACCCGTGTCTATAATCAAACCATTCAAGAATGAATGATATAATACTCTTAACAAGTGTATTGTTTAATGGAAAATAAGTTTAACATCCTGACTTGTACCTATAATAACAAGAACAGTAACTAAGGTGTTTTGCATTCATTGTAAAGTTTCAGTTTTCGTTTTCGTTTTCAATAGCCCTAAACTTACAGATTAACACACAAAGGCTCTGGTGGATTAAATGATTTGCCAGCATTCCACACTTGCAAACTGACAGAGCTGAATCCCAATTTAGCCTCCCTGTACCTGTCCTTTTTCCACGGAACTCCTGCTGTCTCCCTAGGCTTTGCTTCTACCTATGACCTCTGCATGATAGGCTCAGCGAAGCTTTCCCTCTGAGGTGAATTACCTATCGCTAGATATAAACCCAAGGTTCTTAAGAAATGAACGCAGTCATGATTTTTGAAGATATATGTTGAACTGACGTATCCTGCCTGATCAATATATGAATAGAGCAGGGTAGAGCGGGGAGGGGAAATGTGCAAGAGGGAAAGAAAATAGCATTATGCAAAGTGAACACAGAAGGCAGTGACAAGTTCTGCTTGATTTAAGAGCAGAGAAAAAATATTCCGATTTTCTTCAGGATGAACTCTCGGTCTGTCCTCATTTCAAAAGGGAAGAGCATATCTCAGAAAATGAATGTATCTTCAGATTTTAATGTCATCACCATGGAAGTCACTGGAAGGTGTTATGACCTTCCCCTGCACTGCAAGGGTTCATGATGTATCTTCTGTTGATGAAAATTCAGAAGACCAGGGGAGTCGATAAAATACAGCTAAGTGATTCAGAGAGTAAATATTAGGTTCAGTGCCTGATTGCCTCATATTTTAAATATTTCAATGCTCCCTGCATGACTAGATGGGTGTAAAGTACTCACTATTTAGCAACTTCTGCCACAAAAACACCTTAATAGCATCATTCAAAATGTGTACTGTCCTCTTTGGAGTAATGGGCTTTTGATGATAGTAATCAAAGAATGCTGTCTTTGTATATTAGAGTCAGAGCCACATTGAGAAATGATGACTGTTAAGGACATTTCTTTTCAGTAATTATGTGCTTTTTTCAGTCCCTTTCTCTGATTTAAGATGAGTGACAGTGGGGTTGGAGCAGGTAGGGTTATTTCCCCCTAACGAAATAGAAACTAACCTTAGAGAGGCAGATATTGGTGGCAGAAATATGCAAAGAACGTGATCTGAAAAAACAAGATGCAGCCTGCAAAAGCCAATGGGAAGATTAGAGATTAGAAAGAGGCTGGGTTCATACTAATGCAAGTCAAGATTTAGAGACCTGGGCTGTGCATCTGAAAAGCAGAGATCAGATAGAAAGTGTGATGATGGGGTACTGGCTGGGAAATAATGCATAATGCTTGGCATGGGGGCCAGAATTCATCTGAATAAAGATGATCACACACAGGAGACTGAGATAGGAACATTTACACTTGGAAAATTTTCTTGTTCTTTGTGTAATGAGTCACTTTTAGTCTTCCATGCTGTTCTCTGAGGGTTAAGCCCACTCTGCAGAACAATGGGGCCCAACTTCAACAAAACTCTTAACTCTAAACATTATGACTTAATGACATTTTGGACTTTTCTTTATGGTAGGGGTTTCAGAGAAGCCACATAAACTATATAGAAACAGTGTGATAACTGCGAGTGTGGAAGTGTGGGCTCTCTCTTGTCTCAGCTCTGCCACTTGTGATTACTATAATCTTTGTTCAGGTATTTAGCTTCTTTGATGTGCTGTTTCCTGCCTTAAGAATTGTCTTATGGGAGGCAGAGCTTGCAGTGAGCCGAGATTGCACCACTGCACTCCAGCCTGGGCGACAGAGCAAGACTCCGTCTCAAAAAAAAAAAAAAAAAAAAAATTGTCTTATAGATATATGTATAGCATATGTTGGCCACTTATGTGCCCATATTCTAATTTAATTCTCACAAAAATCCATGACGTATTATTGTGCTATTATTCTCACTTCAGATATTTTTTTTTTAATGGAGGCTCAAAGAATTTAAATAACTTTCCCAAGGTCACATGGCTTGTAGATCTTAGATTTCAAAGGAGTCGTCCCCCTTTAGAAGGGGATTATGAGGGCATGGAAATTGTATTGGAAGTAAGTCATTGTTTTATCCCGTCTGTTTTTATAAACATGCTGAGTTAGAAATCTATTTGCGTAAAAGCCTGAAAAATCAGTAGAATAATTTTGTTATTTTGCTTTATGAGAAATGAAAGGAGGAACAAAAAAGATTTGGATAAAATGAATCCTAGAGACATAGCACCAAAGTGGGCTGAACAAACCCCCCAAATGTATCTACCCACATAGATCTACCACTGAAGATTATATGTTTTGCATAAATTCTTTTTTCCAAACCAGCAATTTTGAAAGATTTTATATAATTTGAAAATAATTTTATCTCAGATTTCATCATATCTTTGCCCTCCTTCACACAGTTACCTCTACCTTTACCATCCCCCAAATTTCATGCATGTGAAATTAATTACTCTGGCCATCCATTCTGTCTTTTTCCTTCAGGAGGTTTTGAGAGACTAAACACGTATTGAAATGTTTGGGGGAACAAGCAAACACTGATCATTTAGGTAAGAATATTACTACTAACCTGTAAGAATCACTGTGGCAAAAATATGGAGCATTGATCATTTTTGACTAGAAAGAAAGTCTTCTGATGATTGAGTCCAAAGGGCTTATTTTTTTTTCTATTAAAAAACTACTAACCAGCAACAAAAATATATGCTGGCCAAGTTCACACAACACTTTAATTTCAGGGGAGACACTGGAGCTGGCATTCTGGATCATGTTCAATGGGCTTCTCTTTACTTTTAACAGCTTCTTTAGGGAGCATACAAGATGTTCCTGGGACTTCGAGTTTGTTTCCACAAACTGCTAAAGCCAACATGGGGCCTAGCCAAAGGAAAACACAGAACTACCCCTGAGTTACTTTTGAAATCAAAGATATTGAACTGGGTAACTGCTCCTGCATTCATGGGAGTTAGACATTAGCAGTTGATCATTGGTTTGTTTTCATGGTTCATAATGTGATTTCATAATTCTCCATGCTGCACTTGAGGTGCATCACTAGTTCATATGGGGACATTATTTATATATATATACACACACACACATACACAGAAATACACACGTGTATATATATATACATACACACACATATGTATATATATGCATGCATGTACAAAGCAGAAGTCAAAGTATAATCAAATACCTATCATGTGTTAGGTATTATTTTAGGCATCTTACCCTTCATCATAATCCCAAACCCTCATGAAATGGAAGATGTTATTTCTGTTTAGTTTCTCTCTCTAGGATGAGTTTGAGGAACTAAATGAATAGCTGTATGAGAAGGTGCCTTGTAAACTCTTTGTTGCCTTTTCCCATTCATTGTCGTAATGTACGATGAAACCAGCTTTCTGGCTCTAACAGCACATTTGGATATGCTGCTGATACTTGATGCTCAGCCCTTATCCTCCTGTTAGCTCAGTATGTTATCTTTTCCGTTCCATGTGGCCAATTTCTGATAACACATACCCAACTTTTTGCCCCAGCCCTGTTCCATTCTGGCTAGTGAGAGCCATCTTGCCTGGGTCCCCCAGTGGGAAGGGGTTCACATCATTCACATATTTCTAAAGTGTGTTAAAATATTTTTTTGAATGAAAAACTTTAAATTATTCAGATATGTGGCAACTTATAGGAGGAATCACTTTTAGAGTCTCTAAAACACTATTTAGGAAGCACGAGATCTAATATAATGAAGCTTCTTTATATGAGTTATTCTGAAGTGATGTTAAAGTTCTCCACGTGGCACAGAGTGAAACATTCTGAATTACTACGCGTGGTAGTCATTATTTATAGTCTCTGTTAAATTCAAACATAATACAGCCATAAAAATGGGATGTTGATTCTATGGATGCTGTTACTCCATTTACTTAGACAATATCAGTATGTGGGCTGAGTTCTCATTTGACAAACTTATACTGACACAACTTACAGAATTCAGGGAATTAAGGCTTTTTTGGTCATTATCACATTTCTTCTCTCCTGATCTTTTAGGAATTGGCTTTCTGAATATTTCATATATCCATCTGCTTCATCCCTGTTTACCTGTGGAAACACAGGCTTTGATCTTCTGCTTGGGACATGTGAGAATTCTCTCCCTGGACTTTCTTCTTCTGTCTATCCTGCTCTGGTTCCCTCTCCATCCACACTGTAGTAAAAACCACCTGAGTAATGTGCAAAGGTAATCATGCTATCTGCTTAAAAACCATTTAATGGTCTGAAGTTAGTAGGATCTGAGATGAGGAGGGGTCAGAGGACCAGGGAACATTCACAGGGATGAGAAACAGGGGTGACTTCAGTGAATATGCATTAGAGGTCAACTCTTGGAATGCGTTTTGTATGCCCTTCAAAATACTAGGGTGGATTGTGCACATGCACCCTAGAACTTAAAGCATTAAAAACAACAACAACAAAAAAAAAACATGCAAAACACCAGGGTGGAAAAACCATCTGTTCAAGGTGCTTACACTGAGGCTTGGGAAAGGAGGCTCTGGATTCTACCATCTTTCCTTTTGATGAATGACTGTTAAGGACATTTCCTTTCAGTAATTATGTGCTTTTCTCAGTCCCTTTCTCTGATTTAAGATGGCGACAGTGGGGTTAGAGCGGGTATGGTTATTTCCCCCCCTAACAAAATAGAACGTAACATTAGAGGTAGACAGTGGTGGCAGAAATATGCAAAGAACATGATCTGCAAAAATAAGATGCAGCCTGAAAAAGCCAATGAGAAGATTCAAGATTAGAAAGAGGTTGGGTTCATACTAATGCAAGTCAACACTTAAGATACCTGGGCTCTAACTCTTCTAACTTCTCATAACTGTTTTTTTCTAATTATTTTCTTTGTCCTTATGTCACTTAGTTGTAGCCAGATTGAGACCAGATAGGGAAAGACTCAATCTTGAATGAAAAAGTAGGCACATATATGACATCGGAAGTTTTTAAATCCGTGTTTGCTAGGCCTTTGTCTTCTTATTTAATATTCCTCCGGGGTTCTTCATCAAAGTCACATCTGTGTTTATGCCAATAATATCATTCTTAATATTCCCATAAGGAAACTATGCACTTCTTCAAGGATTTTTTTTACTCAGTGTCTGTACATTGAGATCTAAGCCCACTTTACTAAGCTGGATAACCACAATCTTTATTAATAGGTGCTACACTTATTACACTAAACACGCAGGGCTTTCAGTGAGTAGGCAGACAGTTTAAGGAAAATAACCTGAGACTCCCACACATACGCATCTTTGTGGTAGTAGAGAGTATGAGAATAGGCATGAGGACAGAATGGAGGCGGCAATCAGTTGTTTTAGTAATTTCTCTACAGGTCAAGGTAAGTGGAGGAATGAAGCTCCTAGACCTTTCCCTTTGCATCACATATGCTGCTGCTCTTACTTTATAATTAACTGCAGTGAAGGCTGTGTCTCCTTTAGCAGGGCTGTGGACCCATCAAAAATAATGTGTCTTGAGTAAGCCTAGGGAAAAAGGGGCAGCGCCTACCTTTTGCTAAACCGCAGATCATTTTTGTTGGTCCGTCGGTCTGTTGTTTGTGTTCCCCTCTGCATGGCTCCAGCCACATTTGCTTCTTTCTCTCCGTGAACTCTTTCTACCATTGTGCCCTTCCAACCTCTAGTCTGCCTGTGATCGCAGCCCTGAGCTGCCCAGGCATCTGGTGCCTGCAGGTCACACTCCAGTTCCCCAAAACCCAGTGAAACCCACAACAAAGCCTTTACTGGAATGTAATAATGTTCCCATTTTGCATGTTTGAGACAGCAAATTATCAGGATCTGATGGTCCCTCATGTTAATCTATATTGCTCTCGCATACCATCTGACTACAAATCAAGGAGGCTGAACAAGTTTCCAGAAATAAACATTGCATAATTTCTTTATAATTGACATTATTAAAAGTGTAACCCTATTAAGTGATTTTATTCAAAGCTGATTTGTGGCTCATACTAGTTTTCTTAAAAAGCTGCTTGTTATTTTATTCTCCAAAATGTGAAATCAGGATAAAAAATGCAAAATAAAATAATAAAATTTAACTTCTCACTCTTTAGCTACATATATACATATTTCTACATATATGTTTTATAGCAGGCAAAAGGCGTTTAGTGTCTTAAAAACTACAAAAAATAAAAAAGGCAATTGGCAATCAAATGCCTAGAAAAGCAGGCAATTTGAATATAAATAGGCAATTATAAAGAAATATAAACTGTAACACTACATGGAATAAGATTTTCTAAGTTACTAGCAATCAGATAAATCAGATTAAACAATAACATTTTCATATACCAGAATGCAGACATTAAAGTTTTTGAAAATATGAAATTTTGGTGAGTTTGTTGGGAAATTGATACTCCTATATCAATTCCTTGTGAAATAGAAATTGGGAAATAAATTGCTGTGGAGAAATAAATTGATAGAGGGGCACAGGGAAATCGAGTGGCAATTTGGAATTGCTATCAAGTCACAAACACCACAGGACTCAATAATTCTCTAAGGCACCTTTATTAGATAAGAACTCATACATATATACAATGAGTCTGATGGAGAACTGGTATTGAAACAAAAAAAACAAAAATAAAAGTTTATTAAGAAGATAACTGAATAAAATAATCATTCACACTTTAGAATTATGTAGTATATTAAAAATTGAAACAGATATATATTGTTGAAAAGAAGCAAGTGAAAACTGATATATACTGAATACACTTTATGGAATTAAATACTATATATTTTCTAGGTACATATACACGTGCATGTGTATAATATGGATGTCAATACATTGTAAAGGGTATACAGAATTGACACTAAGCTAATAGCAATAATGCCTCAGGTAAGTAGAGAAGAGAGGGAGGGGTGTGGGTTTAAGGGGTGTGGCAAAAGGAAAACTTTGTCTTATCAATACTTTGATTTTTAGTAAAAATAATATGTTCATATATTCACTATGCTATTAAAAATTAATACTAATTTTTATTATAAACGAAAGACTCTAAAAAGAACAGCAAATATTACAATTTCTGACATGTTTTGAGACTGCGGATTTTTTTCTTGCTATTTTATGTTAGTGCTTTACTGATTATCAAGCACTACTGAAGTACACAGGCAAAATAAGTGAGGCTGTATGGCTTCATGCCTAAGTATATGTGTTTTGAGTTCACACTGTTTTTTTCTGGTACGACTGCTTGCAGTTGATCAACTTGGTCAAATTATTTAACCTGACTTTGCTACAGTCTCCCCATGTGTTCAGCAAGAACGAGCACAAGGCAAGAAAGCACACAAACAAAAACTACCACTTTTGATAGTGGTGAATATTAAGTGAGATCCACAAGAAAGCTGTAGAACAAGATGAGACAGGTAGTGAGCCCTCAGGACACAGGAACCACTATTAGCTCTCGGCTGTACAGAAAGCTACCTGTTCTCATAGGTTTACAGATTTCTTTACACACACACACACACACACGATGAAAGCTAAAATCTCATTCCCTTTTTTCCACGAACTTGAAAAATCTCATCACTTAACAGGAAATTTGAATAAATCATAACTTTATCTTATGTAAAGTGACACAAAACACCAGGACACTAAATTAAGTCCATTTCAAATAGGCTTCAATAATTTACAGCCTGCAAAGCTTCAAACTCTTCACTTATTTTAAGTTTGGATTTGTTGCACTCTGACATTTTCAGATGTTTCCGAAATGTCACCATATTAGGGCAAAAGCAGCTATTCTATCAAGTGCCCTTGAAATGCTTCCAACTCCACATTCTGTGTTAGTTGTGCTTCATGTGCATAACTGTTACATAGAAAAGAAACTTTTTTTTTCCAGGATAAAATGTTAGGTTTGGGAAGTCAAAGTTTTATGAGGCAAAAAGCTTATCTTAAACTGATTCCTTCAACTTCATGAATCATTATTGAATGCTAATAATCACACACATACAACCCCCACACACACACACCTTTCTGGTTAATAGGTGAGTTTTACAACAATTCAAGCAATCAGGAGTATCTGCTGGTATAAATAAAAAATAATTTTTAGATCTTCAAAATCTTCAATGACAGCTGAATTCCTAATTTCTATTCCAAATTCTTCTTACAGTTTTAAGGTTTTTTAAAACAACCTATTTGATTTCATCTTACCTATATAATCTTACTTTGTATGATTTCTCTACTAGTACTCTTCTTCTGAGTCTTCAACGAGTTTACTGCCACATGAAAATATGATGCTAATGTATTACGTCTATGTTAAGTGGGAACTGGCTTTTCTGTTTTTCAACCATTGAAACATTCAATCATCTTTCAAAACTCAGTTCACTGGGTTTTCCATGAAGTTTCCAGGCTGCACTATTCAGCCTTCTCTGAACGTGCGTCACACAGTCTCCATACCAAGCAGCCCAGAACTTTGTCTATACGTTTTGTTGGCTGAAGATCTATGTGTCTAACTCTCATCTGCATAATTTGAATATAAAATCCCTGAGGATAGATATTTGGAAACTGTTCTGCATGTAAATGATTTCATTCCACAGAAGTACAAAAAGAGGGTGAATTGGTTACATTCCATAATCCAGAAACATTTTTAAAGGCATCCTGGGATGGTGGCAGAGAGGAAGACATCAGTAATCTAACTCTCCATGTGGACAACAATTTCACAGATAGTTTGTTGTGATTTTTGGAAATCCTAAGTCTATCAAAGGCTTGCAAATTCTTGGGAAATGTGTGGACAGTAAATTATGTTTAATATGAACCAATTTTATGTCAGTTAAGCAGAGGCTACCTGTTATTTATCCTATACCCTTGTGACAGGCAGCTGTGCATGTGTTCCTGGAGTATCTTGCACAGAGTTTGTGGAAGCCAGAGGGGACGAAAACAATCCTGCTTTTTGAATATCAAGGATCTGTGTTCCGATTATTGACTACTGGAAAAAGGTGGAGAGCCTTTGTTGTTGTACCTTTCCCCAGTATTGCAAGCACTTCCCTCCCTGGCTAAATGACTTTCAGGAAATATAAAGGGACACCAAATTTACCCCCCTTAATTTTTCCCTTTTTTTTTTCCTTTCAAGAGTAGACACTGATGACTAGGGGCATTCAAAAGCAACTATACATACAAAGGAAATTAGGAAGTTACCATCCATGCCCAGAAAAAGGTTCAGGCTCTGCAATGACCTGAGAAGACCACAAGTTTGCACTCTAGGTTGATCTTTGGCATACATACAATGCAACACTATAATCAAAACAAAAACAATAAACAAAACAGAAAACCAGCAAATTCTAGGGGAGGGAGGAGAATTAAATTTCCAGAGTTAATCACATTTTAAAATAAAAATATTTGGCTTTCAACAACAAAATCAAAAGACATACAAAGCAACAAAAAAGTATGACTTATTCAAAGGCAAAAAATAAACCAACAGAAACTGTCCCTGTAAAACATCTGACGGAAGGCAATATCTACTATGAAAAGACTTTAAAACAAATCTCTTAAGATGCTCAGAGAACCAAGGGAAGACTTGGGAAGGTCCTGAAAACAATGTGTGAAAAAAAATGGAAAGATCAATAAAGAGACAGAAACCAAAAGGAAGTTCTAGAGTTGAAAAGTACAATAACTGAAATCAAAAATTCACTAGAGGGACCTCATGACAGATTTGCATAAACAGAAGAAAAAATCCACAAACTGGAAAATAAGACAATGGGAATTACTGAATCTGAGGAATAGAAAGTAAAAAGATTGAAGAAAAATAAGCAGAGCCTATGGATCCTGTGAGATTTTAACAAGACTAACACACTGGTTGTGGGAGTCCAGATTAAGAAAAGAAAGAAACAAGGAAAATATTTAAAGAAATAATGGCCAAAAATGTCCCACATTTGATGAAAGATAGGAACATAAGCATCCAAAAATCTCAATGAACTCCAAGGAGTATGAACCCAAAGATGTCCATTATGGATACACATTATAATCATCAATCTAAAGTCAAAGAATTTTGAAAGCAGTGAAAAAAAAAAGCAAATCATGTACAAGTGATCCTCAATAGTATTTGCAGCATATTTCTCATCAGAAACTTGGAGGCAGGAAGGCAGTGGGCTGATATACACAAAATTCAAAAGAAAACAGAAAGAAAGAAAGGAAAAGAAAAGAGACCTGTCATTCAAAATCACAACATCCAGCAAAACTGTACTTTGATGAGGGAGAACTGAAAACATTCCAAGGTAAATACCAATTGAAATTGCTTATTAGCATATGCATTCCCTGCAAACAATGCTAAGGAGACCAGCAGATTGACATGAAAGGAAAGATAGCAACTGGAAGCTTTATGAAGAAATAAAGATCTTAGTAAAGGTAAATACCAGGGCAATTATAAAACTAACATTATTGTAATAATGATATGTAACTCCACTTTTTGTTGGAAAAATGTAAGAAACAGGTAAGATTCAGGTCTCTGAAATCAGATATGAAGGTGGAAACATGGGTTAGAATTGGAAACCAATTCTACAACAGTTCTATGAGCAATTTTATGCCAACAAATTCGGTAACAGAGGAAATAAGCACATTTCTAGGAACATAAAACCTACTAAGGCTATAAACTATGAAGAAACAGAAAGCATGAATACACCTGTAACTAGCAAAGAGAGTGAATTCATAATTAGGAATCACTAATCTCCCAACAAAGAAAAACCCTGAACCTGATGGTTTCACCAATGAGTTCTACCAAGCCTTAAAAAGAAAGCAAATTCTTACATAGCCCATAACATGAATGGACCTTGAGAACATTATGATGAATGAAATAAGCCTATCACAAAAATATAAATGCTGCATGATTCTAGTTATATGAGGCACTTAAGGCAGACAAAATCATAGAGACACAAAGCAAAACGGTGATTGGCGGGGGCTGGGGAACTGAAGAGTCATTGTCGAGTGAGCACATAGTTTAGAGTTTCAATTTTTGCAGCTTTTTCCAAGAGTTCTGGAAGTGGATGATGTAAAGGCTTTTGTGATTACAGAAAGGCGCTTTGATGACGTAAAATTACTACCTTAACTATTTTAAGCCCAGTAGCATTAAGTACATTCACACTGTTGAATTCACATTGTTGAACAATGTGAATGTACTTAAACTTAATGCCACTGGACTTAAAAAATAGTTAAGGTAGTAATTTTATGTTGTGTATTTTCCAAAACTTTAATAAATGAAATAAAAAGAATATTTGAAATTTATTCTGTCAAAGAGTCTTTTTTTTATAATGCAGTAATTAACCAACACTTATTTTGAGTCTGTAAATCACTAGGTCTTTTGTTAGGCCCTATGGCTTTGTTAATGTAGAAATCAGACTTTTAGCCAACGCCCTCAAACTTCTTACAACTCATGTCAGGAAACTGGCAAATAATTAGGGTCCATGAACAAAAGAAAAATTACTGAGACCATCCAAATAAGAAACAGCCATGCTATTCTGGTGCCTGGTTGGCCTGGAGTCCCAGGTCTGACATCAGTGCTAAAGCTTAAAGGAAATATGAGGATATAAAACAGCACTGAATGAAAAAATGAGGACACATATTCCTTCATAAGGCCATTGTCTGTGTGGTTACACACAAATAATGTCACTATACAGTGAGTTTCTGGAATACTCAATCAAGTCTATAATAAATTCTATTCAAATAAAGAACATTAGATGAATATTGAGCAACAATACAATTTAATCTGCAGTGCTTGGAGTTAAAGCCTATGAACAAACAGCCTGCTTCATACATCGCAGAAGGTCATACCAAGAACCATCAAAGTTCTTCCTTGCCTGGCTTTTGAGCTTACTCTTGTTAGCCACTCTCACCTCCCTGGCCATATAGATGAAGGAATAGTCTTGCTTAATATAGATGAAGGAATAGTCTTGCTTAAAAAGAGACTTTGAACAAACTTCTAGTTTTTTAAATAATCTTCCAGCATTACAAACTTTCAAATATGGATAACTTAATCACTGATTACATAGATCTTGATACTGCTTTAAGAGGTAATGGAAATCACCACATAAATGATGTGCACTATATGATTTAGATAACAAAATTAATTTTTGGTAGTATTTTCTGAATCTATTATCTTTTATTTGACTAATATTTTGCCAAATATTAGTCACATAAAATCATAGCTTCATACATTTTTAATATAATTTTTAAAAATAAAGGTCAATTTACCCACTTAAGATTCTAGAAATGTTTTAACTATCCGTTAGCTTGATTTATACCATTTAAATATGAAGACTGTTAAGTAAAATACTTTAGATAAATTAAATGTAGCAGAGATTATCTGAGCAAAAATGATTCATGAACTGGGTAGCCCTCAGAACCAGGAGTGGCTCAGAGAGCTTCACTCAGCAACGTGGGTAGACAGTTTTTATAGACAGACAAAGTGATCTACAGAAAGCACTTGATTGGTTACAGCCTCACATTTGCCATACTTTCCATTGTGTGAAGTGACATTTGCTTTGTTTGGATATGTGCTGATCATTTAGGCATCCTGTGATTGACTGAAGCTTGGCTGATATGATTGGCTGGAACTCAGCTACTTGTTACAGGAATATGCTCTTAGGCTGTAATTTGTTTACATAGTAAGTTAGTTGCAGTGCAATACTGAGAACTCCAAGTATGGAGGCAACCTAGGGCCAGATTTAGTTTAAAAAGACATATGGAAAATGCACATCCATATACAGTCCTCACCTGAGCTATGTGAATGCCAGTGGCCATATTTGAGAATATCGATCTCAATCTCTATACAAATGAGAACTGCAGATTGCCAGAGAGGGGTGAAGTGGTGGGGTGGCAGCTGGTGAAGAGGAGAAAGAGGAAAAATTTGAAGTAATTAGGCTCTAGGTGGTCATGATAAACTTTCCAAGAAGTATGGGGATACCAGCAGACTAAAGCTTCAAAACATCCATAGAGCTCATATCTCCTGAGATGCAGAGGACTAATTTGAGATGAACCAGATACATCAGGGACACTCAGCATCTCTCCAGAAAAGGATGCTCCCTTTTTGATGGACAGGAATCAGCACAAGGAAGCTATATAGTTTTGATGGAAGTGAATAACATGACTCTAATAAGAAAAGCTTCACAATAAATAAGGTTAGTAAAATTATTTGGGAGATAACTATAAAACTAAACAAATAATATAAGTCATGCCTTTAATGGATTTTTCTTTTTTTTTTGAGACGGAGTCTCGCTTTGTCGCCTGGGCTGGAGTGCAGTGGCCGGATCTCAGCTCACTGCAAGCTCTGCCTCCCAGGTTCACGCCATTCTCCTGCCTCAGCCTCCCGAGTAGCTGGGACTACAGGCGCCCGCCACCTCGCCCGGCTAGTTTTTTGTATTTTTTAGTAGAGACGGGGTTTCACCGGGTTAGCCAGGATGGTCTTGATCTCCTGACCTCGTGATCCGCCCATCTCGGCCTCCCAAAGTGCTGGGATTACAGGCTTGAGCCACCGCGCCCAGCCAATGGATTTTTCAATACCAGTGAAGTGATAACTAAAGCAGGATACATCTGATGTTGGGTATCTATATGTGAATGCCATAACTTCTTTTCTCATGAAGAAATTTTTTGTTAGATACATCATACTTATAATAAAATTCCAGAACATGGAGCATTGATTGGTTAACTCAGTATGTTGATACACATTGAAAATAAGACAGACCTCAGCTTTTATATCTTAATTAGTCCTAGATTTAAAGTCATTTGCAAACAAATAATTTCCTGTTTCTCTAGAACATATGCATAGTAATTAGAATGCTAATGTAAATGTTTTTGGAAACTATTATTGATGAATGCAGTTCAGTTCAGTCTTGAGTATCAACCCAAGTTTTCTTCTCAATACACAGGGCTGATGCTTTTATGTTGTAACCTAGAGGAGCACTCAAACTAGGCACACTTCAGCTTCCTTTTCCCAACAGGCGGGAGTGCAGGGTCTTGGTGTTAAGTATCAGCTCTTATTCTTTTGTCAAGACCTGTCATCTGCTAAACATCTTTTTTTATTCTCCCTCAGCCCTCGATTTACACTTTTTCTATTTTAATTAACAACTTAATTTTGCTCCCTTAACAATTTTCCTCATCATTTTCGGAAAAAATCTCTCTTTGGAGAAGCAGTTGGTGCAACCTGCAAACTATGAAGTCAGAAACTCGTGGGATCTGTTTTGGCCACAGTCATTTAATTTATCAAAGTTACAGTTTTTATTTGTGAAAGGGGATTATAACTGCATGCAAGACATGTAGGTAAATACAGTATCTGCTTTATAAGGTTCTATAAAAATCATAAATTAGTTAACATGCGTAAAGTGCTTAGTATAGTGCTTGGTTCACTATAGGTATGATGATCTATTATCAGTATTATTATATAATATGTGTAAATGCATGGCTCCTAGCAACTGTTCCACCAGTAACAGCTCCTATTACGGCTCTCATTTGACTTTCTCTTTAGTTATGCTTGTTTTGTAGCTGAATTTAGTTGCCATGACAAGGAAAGGGAGGAAGAAACTCATATGCAGCTTTTATAATTCATTCATTCATTTAATTCATTCATTCCCAGAATCATGTATTTAATAAATATTTATTGACTACTTATTGTATTCCAGACTCTGTGCTGGATTCTTATAAACATGTATTACCTTACATAATTCTCAAGATAACTGGCTATATAAGGCATTATAGTATCTATTTTATTGATGAAAATAAATAAGTCAAAAAACCTATTGAGGTTCATTTGGAGCTCAGAATATCTGACTCCAAATCTGGATTCTTCTCACCTCCCCCCATTACCTTTGGCTGAGTTTCTGCCTGTTATGCTGTCCAAGGCATGCACAGAACCCAATTACATTTTATAAATAAGAATGTAAAATCTGAGAAAGATGATTAGTCTCCATAACTTCTATATACATGAGAACTTTATTATTTCCCCACATGACAATTCCACGCTCCTAAGAATCCAGCCTCTGAAAGTGATGCTACTGTAGACTGACTCAGCAGTCACAGGCAGCCTCTGAAGCAAGTGGTTTTCATCCGGAATGGTGTTTCCGGCTGTATTAATGGGCACTTTCTGCACTACTCATCAGTTTAGCTGGGTGGTTGATTTAATCTGGTCATCAACACAGCCATAGAAACCAGATGCATCACTTTGTTTCAGTTGACTGCTGTTGAACAAGCAGAGCCATAAGCTTACATAGGGTGTTACCAACCCCTGGATTAGCTCCACACAGACGTGGATTATTGAGAAGCTCACTCCTTCATTGAATTATCTCCAGTGGATGGAAACTGAGAGGGAGATGGGGCGGGTCATTGTATGTGATACTTTTATCAAGGAATTCAAGCTATACATATTTTTTTTTATGTCTTGGCAATGTTTTAGTTCTCCCTATGAAGAGGGAGTAAGAAATTTTTTCCTAACTTTCAATCAAAACTTGAAAATGCTTAGAATTCAATTTCTTTTACACCATGGACCAGGTTCTTTTGTGGAAGTGTGAAAGCAGAGACTTGTGCCTGAATGAAACATTGCTAGTGGAAGGTTTTTCGGCAACATATATTACCTCGTTTTCTTTTCTACAAAGACAGTTGTTATTTAGATGGGGCTTTAATTTTTGCTTCTTGGTTCTGTGATAATATTTAATTGGCTACCAGAAACTTATGTAAGGGGAATTTTGTCATTTGGGTTTTTGTTAAGTTTACTTTTATACAAATTACTGTGTTTTCCACATAAAATTCATGCATGCATTATGATCCAGATTTTTAATTCATTTACACATATTCAGAGATGCATAGTTACTACTTTTTGGCTTTTCAATATAAGCTACCCAGACACTTCTCTTAAGTTGTCATATTCACTATATTTGTATTCTTCAAAATAATTAAAGCATGGGTTAAAAAACCCAGGAACAATAAATGAGCCATTAATCAATGAATAATTTTTTTTTATTTTCAGATATAAATAAATATTATCATTATTATGTGGAAACCATAACAGCAACATGCAAAACATAGCATATTCTGTTTTTCTTCAACATACTCTCCAACAGATATGGACCATTTCAACAATGTAACTTGGTTTCAGCATTGCCCAGGATTTCCCACGTCCCTTAATGCCTCACATTCACAACTACTTGATGTGTCCTGTATCTCAATTAACTTGACTCAAAGCTCAGGCTTTCATGATTTTCATTGCATGTATGAGCTACATTTTAGCTTGAGGTCACTGCTCCTGAACTTGTAAAATAGCTTTATGAATAAAACAGTGTTGAATATACGCAAGGCATATTTCAGGTTGCTATTTTGCTAGTGCACCACATCAAGATGCCTCCTTCATTCTTTTTGATTATTCATTGTTTTCCTTTAAACAAATATTCTCAGTCACATTTCGTGCCCTAAAGTTTCCATCATGGTCACTCTGCCATCACAGAACAATAAGCACAATTGCCCATTAGTTTAACCTCATCATCTCTTTGTTTGAAATCACACTGTAATAAGAAATATTCTTGTGAGAGATCAGCTCACTGCCAGGCTTTCTTTTCTCAAGTTTGCTGCTTACTACTTAGAGAAGTTTTAGCTAGATGTCTCTAGATATGTAGAGAGATATACTCCACATTCATTTCTGTACATCATTCTTTCTGTCTTTTGCAATTTACTTTTTTACTCTCTTGAAGCTTCCGTTTCCCCAAATTTTGAGGTAAGTAGCATCAAATTTAAGTGTAGAGCTTTGATTTTGTGTCTATAAATTCCATGCCACTCACTTTCCCTCATCTCTCACCTTTGTTTTATATTTTGTTAAGAAACCTATACATTTTTCCTGGGAAACCTTAGCCATTTAAATTCATGTTCAAAATCAGAATACCATAACCTCTCCCAAAAGCAACATGACAAAATGTATCAAAACTTTTAGTATTGCTTATGACTTTTAATCTAGTACTTAAAAAATAAATGATAGTACATATGCATGATGCAATGTTATTCATTGGTTTTTCAAAAAATGTTGAATTGTAAATTTACCACAAAATATTCAACAAATATTGAACTCTACTGCATGACAGTCGGTGTTTCAGTGGTAAGTGAAAAATTGGTAAGAAACTGTAGGACAATAGTACAATGATTATTTGTAACTAAATATGAAGGGCATGTATCAAAACAGAGACTTGGAGAATCTGTAAGTATACTTTTCATTCTTAATATGTTTTTATATTCTTCATGTTGTACAATGAGTATGTATTATTTTATAATAATGAGAACTCCACCTACTTGTTTTAAAAAGCAGAAAACTTAGCAGTTAATACCACTTGCTCCATGTACTTGATCAGGAGGAAGAGTAAGGGAGATGATTATTCACAGAATATTACAAATACGGAGCTGACCTCAGGCATAGGTGCTTTCAAACTAATACACACTTGTGGCGATTCTGACACCTAGTGACTGAGTGCCTGCATCGAAATCAGCAGGGTGCTTATATTAAATATATATTCTAAGCTCCAGCCCAAACCCATATCTAGTCAGACACTTGACATGGGAGCTTGAATTACTCAATGTAATTCAAGTATACACTGAGTATAATAATTTGGTATAATAATTTGGTATTATTATACCAAAACTTAGATATTTATAACAAAACATGTTTATTATCTCACACAGCTTCTGAGGGTCAGGAATTAGCAGTTGTTGGTGGGTGGTTCTGGCTCTGGGCCTCTCATGAGGCTCCAGTCTGAAGGTGCGGTTCTGCAGGACCAGTTTCCAAGATGGCTCCCCAACATGGTTGTTGGCTGGAAGCCTCACTTTCCTCCTGGCTGTTAAAGGAAGCCACAGTTCACCAGCACACAGGCCTCTTGGTAGATTGCTTAACAGCTGCTACCTCAGAGGGAGTGATTCCTGAGAGAAAGCAAGAGCAAACTACAATGCTTGGTACCCAAGTCACACAGCATCACTTCCAGTGAATTTTATTCTTTAGAAGCTGTGTTAGGGTTCTGCAGAGGGACAGAACTACTAGGATATATGTATATATGAAAGGGAGTTTATTAGAGAGAATTGGCTCATGCAATTACAAGGTGAAGTCCCACAATAGGTAGTCTGAAAACTGGGGAAGAAGGAAGCCAGTAGTGGCTTAGTCTGGGTCTAAAGGCCCCGAAAGCAGGGAAGTCAACAGTGCAGTCTTCAGTCTGTGGTCAAAGGCCCAAGAGCCCCTTGCAAACCACTGGTGTAAGTCCAAGAGTCCAAAGGCAGGAGAACCTGGAGTCTGATGTCCAAGTGCAGGAGGAGTGCAAGGAAGCACCCAGCACAGGAGAAAGATGAAAGCCAGAAGACTCAGCAAGCCAGCTCATCCCAACTTCTTCTGCCTGCTTTTTCTAGCCTTACCAGCAGCCTTTTGGACAGCACGTACCCACCCACACTGAAAGTGGGATTCCTTTCCCAGTCCACTTACTGGAATGTCAGTCTCTTCTGGCAACAACCTCACAGACACTCCCAGAAACAATACCATTACCTAGACATCCTTTACTCCAACCAAGTTGATACCTAATGTTAACCATCACAAGTTCACCCCTTGTCAACTTGGCACCCATACACATCTCCTGAAAGCATAATCTCCAAATAATGACAATAATATGATCATAATTACACCTAACGTAATACATCTATCCTTCGTACAACTGGAAGTGCAATAATCCTAAATGCTATTACATAAAGTTAACAACACTCGAATGCTGATATGAAGTCTGTAAATGAAGCCAATTACTCAATGTAGTCCACATTCAAGAAGAGGGAAATTAAGCTCCAACTCTTAAAGGAGTCTTAAATAACTTCTGGATTTAAAACCACCACCCCACTGCCTCAGAATCTGTTACTACAATACAAACTCTTTCTCTCCTAACTCTAATGCACGAGTAGTTTAGAGACAACCGTCACATCTCTCTTCCAGTGCAGTGCACATCTCTATTTCATCTCTCCATCCTTACTACACAAAGGGTGCCTGGGCACTTACCCATTCCTATTTTAAGACTTCACATTGTTAGGAGGAGAGCCTCATCTCACCAGATGTCCAATTATCTCTTTGAACAGATTTGATTTACAAGGTTTTTTCCCCCTTCATATTGAGCCAATGTCTATATTGTGTAATCCCCTTTTATCACTTCAAATTTTCTATATCTAGACTACATTTTAAAAAAACACACTATGGTTTGTCATCAGGGATTTTATTCTTGTAAGATGGTGGGTGCAGTTTTAAAATCTGCCTAGGTGAATATCATAAAACACAAGTCTTGATAAATGTGGGATTAGCTGGCAAATGTCTCAGAATAAGATGGAATAGATAAAGATCTAGAAAAAATAAAGCCTGAAATATAGATGGAATGTTGAGAGAAGGGAGTCATGCCTTAAAATTTTTTTAAAAAAGAAAGAAGATTCAAAACACATCCTCAATTTAATTTTTATATATATGAAACATGGTGATAGAAAGTACTGTCAACAGTTCATAACTGAAGAAAAACACCACATTTCTTCCTCAAGTTTTGCCAAGTGGAGTCATTTAGAGAAAAAGAAAAAAATGCATGTATTAGTCCGTTCTCACATTGCTATGAAAAAATATCCAAGACTGTTTAATTTATAAAGGAAAGAGGTTTGACTCACAGTTCTGCATTGTTGGGGAGGCCTCAGGAAACTTACAACAATGGCTGAAGGCAAAGGAGAAGCGGGCCCCTTCTTTACAGGGTGGCAGGATGCAGTGGGTGAAAGCAGGGAAAATGCCAGACACTTATAAAACCATCAGATCTTGTAAGACTCACTCACTATCATGAGAACAGCATAGGGGAAACCACCCCCATGATCTAATTACCTCCACCTGGTCCTGCTCTTGACATGTGGAGATTATAATTCAAGATGAGATTTCGGGTGGGGACACAGCCAAACCATATCAAGGCATGACAGCCAGTATCGCACTGTCCATATAAAAAGGTTTGAGAGAAAAAGGAAGTACTTGAAGGTATAGGAGAAACTTTGAGTAGTAAGCAATGTTTCCTTGTCCCTGATGGATGTGGGGAAAAACAGAGGCACCATCCATTTGTTTCCCTTGAAGTTGGGGTTTGACAACCAGCATATCTGCAAGAAGGAGGCAACTGCATTTCAACCTCTGAACGAAGATACGCTGAACTTCAGTCCATGTGCCTCCTTTTCATTCCTTATGGAGAATGGTGAGATGGACTTGGAGGGAGACACAGCAATTAAGCATAGGGATAGCAATCTTTTTCTTGGTAAGTGTGGTGTGACAGATGTGGAAGGAATTCCTTGGGATTCTGCAAATCCAGGCTAAATTGTGGAAAAAGCTGCAGCCAGCTGTTGGTTACTCCCCATCATCCCAAAATACTTCCTGGCTAGTGGCACTACCATGTAGGGTAGACATCTGCCATTAGAGAGAGGCAGTGGAGAGGGATGGCAGCTGTGCTCTCAGAACCGACTCATGTCCCATGTCCATGCAGGAGACCATCTAGTTGATGACAACAGCACTTGGAGACAACAGAAAATGTACTGTGCCTTAGTTGCATAACTTCCCCTATGAGCAATGGATTTCTCCTGGTCCATCTCACCCATTATAGGATCATCACAGCTAGGGGGGCACTCTATCTGATCTCTTAGAGGAAAATGCTAAGGAAGTGACTGAAACTTATACAACTATAAAATCAATGCCAGAAGAGCTGACTGTGGAGGGAAAAAAATCACCCATAGGTACTAAGATGCCACTTACTAGCAATTTTATTTTTTCTCTGCCCTCCTTCTTTCACAAAGTATATTTTGTGCCTTGTGGGTTATTACACTGAGAGCTCTGAATTAGGTAATTTAAAAAAATATATACATACACAAAATTAAACTCTTCCATATATTGGTGAGTTGAGACTGCCAATTTAAAGCTATTAGATCTGAGGGTGAACCTGTGTGATGCTCAGGACAAATTGCTGCTTCCTTGACACCACATATGATTACCAAAATAATGACTGATAATGTTTACTGATTGCTTAAAATGTACCACCACTGTGCTAAGTACTTTGCAAATATTATTTTATCTGAGCTTAATAATTCTATGAAATGACACAGATATCATACTTCATTTAAAATCACTGGAAACCAAGATACAAAGTGGGGTGCAGGAGCGGTTAAAGCCAGATAGGTAGGCAGTGTCCAGGGTCCTAGGAGGAGAGGCACAATAAGAATTTGAACCCAGGCAGTCTTAGTCCACAGCACAGCTTTAGTCTTTGCTTACTTTATCTTCTTTCACTGGAACTGTAGAATGAAATCAACACAATTGCCTCTTGTTCAAGTAGGTACTGCCAGTTAAATGACATGCTCTGTTTATTTTTGGAAAAGTAAGTTTTCCTTTCAGCCCTCTAAAAGGAATCGCCACATAAACATCAAAGTTGAACCACTGATTAAAATAAGTGAATGTACTGCTAATTATTTTCTTTCTGAAACAGAAGTGATGGATGCTATATGCTTGGAATTGAATATGGCTCTTAAGACATTGACAGCTTGCATTCATTTTCTTTGCTTAACTTACATAATACATTTCATAATTAAAATATAATGGTGCTTTGCTACTGCACCCCTCAAATCTCACTGCATGCACGCATTCACTCATTCAATCAATCACTTATTATTAAATATTTATAGCCTCAAGAAGTATCTATTGTGAATAAAACACTATGCAAGATGCTAAGAAGACCAAAAGAACAGATAATAGATTTGATTTTGAATTCACTGACCAATTGATTCTTAAGCTTCCTGAAGATTTAATAGGAACAAGCTGAAGAAGAATGGGGACGAGTCTTCCAGTTAAAGAGAAGCTAAAGAGGAAGGGAAGTATCTCAGGGCATAGTACAACACTGTTATTTCAATTATTTCAGTAAGACTCAGAAACAAAGTTCCATATGAAGATGCTAGGATAGTGGATACAGTCTGAACACTGATGTGCAGAATTTGAATTCCATTTGGAAAGAAATGGGAGTCATTTAAATGTTTTTATATGTGATGTGATAGATTTGATCTTAAAAATGTGACTTTCATGTACAGTGGTTTACAGTAGATTGTTATATAGGGCAAGAAACCAGTCAGAAGGACATGGCAAATTTAGATTACAAATTATGAAGAGGACTTTAGTGTGATCCAAGATGTAGTAAGAACCAAATTTACCCTCATCACTGTAACAACTAATAAGTGAACAAAATATATAAATCCACCTTTTTGAGGAGAATGGGTATAAGATAATGAAGGACAGTGATCACCGTGAGGAGAGAAATTAAGGAAACTGTATGAGTGTGCCATCTTCACGCATTGAGACTTTTTAGGCCATGGTGCAGGAACGGGTAGCCCAGCCAGAGCCCAGCAGGCCCCTTCAGTTGAGAACATGGAATTGCAGCGTTTAACAGAGCAAGGCAGTTAGGTTTCCAGGAAAGAATACTTGAGAAGAGAAAGTTTTTCAAAGAGAAACATCCAGAGATGTACAAAGAGTCTCATTCACATTTTTAGCTAAGTAATGCTTAGTACCTACATTTAAGACTACCTGAGACGAGCACAAGATCCACCTGGATGGATTACAGTCAAGAGTATCCCGTGTGACACAGCATCATGAATAGTGCCAGTTTCTACAGGCTGGACTGTGAAACCTCATGATTCACAGGGCGCTGGGTAGGGCATACAGAAGGGTATTGCCTTAGTCATGAGAAAGAAATACTACAGGTCTGAGAATTGCTCCAGTATCACCTAACAAATTGAATAAGCAAGACCTGAGAGACCCAGCTTTTTCTAGGTAACTTGAATGTATCCTAGAACAAAGCTCAAGACTAATACAAACACAAAAATATCATTCAACATGGTAAAAATCAGAATGCCTGGCGAACAATCAAAGATTATCAGGCATGAAAAGAAGGAAAAAAAAATATAACCCATAGTAAGGATTTAAAAAAAATAAATCAAAACTAACAGAACAGATATAGATTTTAAATTTAGCAAAAAAGTTTTAGAATTTATTAAAATTATATTCAATATATGCATACAACTACTGGCTCAAAAAATTTAGAAACATGAAGAAAATCACACCAAAATCAAATTGTTTAAAACCAATTAAAAGATAAGAAAATATTAAACCTATCAGCAAAAAAGGGCATATTATGTACAAAGGAATGAAGATAAGAGTAATAGCAGATTTTTTATCAGAAACAATGCAACCAAAGATAGTGGAGCACTATCTTTTAAGTACTAAAATAAGGTACTATCAACCTAGAATTCTATACTCAGTGAAAATGTAGTTTAAAAATGAGGAGGAACTAATGCCTTTTTGAGACATATAAAAGCTTCAAGAATTCATTACAAACAGACCCTAACTCCATAGAAAATGTTAAACATTCTTTAGGCAGTTGAAAAATGAACCAACTGAAAATCTAAATTTACACACAAAAATGAAGAGCACCAGAGATAGTGACTACATGTGTAATAAAAAAAACATTGCAGTTTCTGTCTTGTTCTTTTGGATTGTTTGTACTGGAAATCCAGTTGATAATGGTGAATCAGTTCACTTGGTGTATAATCATGGGAGGAACTTTGACCTCACACCTATAACCATATAAGCAAGTTGTCCTGGAAGCAGATCCTCCAGGCTCATTCAAGCCATCAAATGACTACAGCTCTGGCTGACATCTTGACAGCAACGTTATGTGAGTGCCTGCACTAGAGACGTTGCAAAATTCTTGACTTTCAGAAAATGAGATAGTAAATGTTTGTTGCTTTAAGAACTACAATAAGCAAAACATTAAAAGACACAATAAAACATAAATTCACATGTACTTTAAATTATTCAGCTTTAAAGGATATACTTTACAGATATGTTAGCCCTTGTCTACAAATGCATATAATAGCATTGTCTGTAAGAACAGAAGACTGGAAATAACTGAAATGTCTAAAAATAGGAATTGGTTAAGTAAATTATGGTAAATCCTTAAAATGATGATAAAACCATCAACCACAATATTAGCAAGCAAAATGGAAGCAGAAAAACGTTTGCAGATCTGGTACATATTTAGGTGACATAATCAAATATTAAATGTTCAAGGTGAGGAAAGTGTAGCAGCTAAGGATAACAGCCTTTTCTGTATTTCCCAGCGTCTGTATCATTGTTTCCTACTTGAATTATTGCAACAGCCAGCTATCCCGTCTCTCTGCTCTTAATCTGTCTCTGAAAGTCAATCTCAACCCATTATCAAGAGGGCCTTTTAAAACAGTAAGTTGAATTTCATCATTCCTCTGTTCAATCCCTCTAAAGACTCACATTATCACCTGCTCCTTGTTATTTTTCTTGCCTTCTCTACAACTTCTTTTCTCTTGCCCCTGCCTTGACTCATTCTGTTCTTGCTATAAGATGCTGCTTTCCCACTTTTTGATGGGGTTGTTTTTTTCTTGTAAATTTGTTTGAGTTCTTTATAGGTTCTGGATATTAGCCCTTTGTCTGATGAGTAGATTGCAAACATTTTCTCCCATTCTGTAGGTTTCCTGTTCACTCTGATGGTAGTTTCTTTTGCTGTGCAGAAGCTCTTTAGTTTAATTAGATCCCATTTGTCAATTTTGGCTTTTGTTGCCGTTGCTTTTGGTGTTTTAGACATGAAGTCCTTGCCCATGCCTATGTCCTGAATGGTATTACCTAGGTTTTCTTCTAGGGTTTTTAAAGGATATGAATAGAAATTTCTCAAAAGAAGACATTCGTACAGCCAACAGACACATGAAAAAATGCTCATCATCACTGGCCATCAGAGAAATGCAAATCAAAACCACAATGGGATACCATCTCACACCAGTTAGAATGGCGATCATTAAAAAGTCAGGAAACAACAGATGCTGGAGAGGATGTGGAGAAATAGGAACACTTTTACACTGTTGGTGGGATTGTAAACTAGTTCAACCATTATGGAAAACAGTATGGCGATTCCTCAAGGATCTAGAACTAGATGTACCATATGACCCAGCCATCCCATTACTGGGTATATACCCAAAGGATTATAAATCATGATGCTATAAAGACACATGCACACGTATGTTTATTGCGGCACTATTCACAATAGCAAAGACTTGGAATCAACCCAAATGTCCATCAGTGACAGACTGGATTAAGAAAATGTGGCACATATACACCATGGAATACTATGCAGCCATAAAAAAGGATGAGTTTGTGTCCTTTGTAGGGACATGGATGCAGCTGGAAACCATCATTCTCAGCAAACTATCACAAGAACAGAAAATCAAACACCGCATGTTCTCACTCATAGGTGGGAACTGAACAATGAGATCACTTGGACTCGGGAAGGGGAACATCACACACTGGGGCCTATCACGGGGAGTGGGGAGGGATTGCATTGGGAGTTATACCTGATGTAAATGATGAGTTGATGATTGCTGACGAGTTGATGGGTACAGCACACCAACATGGCACAGGTATACATATGTAGCAAACCTGCATGTTGTGCACATGTACCCTAGAACTTAAAAAAAAAAAAGATGCTGCTTTCCTCATTGGTCCTCAAGCATACTAGGAACACTCCTACCTTTGTGAGTTTGTCTGAGCTATATCTCTGCTTGCAATGCTCTTTCCTCAGAGTCACAAAGCTGACTTCCCCACCTGGAAATGTCTGATATTGTGTTCTAAGAATGACTACCTTATTTAATATGGTGACCTGCCTTCCACTATAATTCAGAATTTCCAATCCTATTACCCTTCACTACTTTTCAATTCTTTGTTGCTTGTCATTGCTGAAAATTGTAAAATATCCTTTTTGTATTTATTGTGTATTACCTATTCCACTCCTAGAACATAGGATCTACAAGGAAGAAATTTTGCCTTATTTATGTATGTATGTGTTTATTTATCTTCGTTGCCATATCTGATTTTAAAAACCTGGTAAAAAGTAAGGACTTAATGCATATTTTTGTATGAATAACATGTTTTACTTCCAGTCTAATTGCTTAGCGATACTCTATCCACTCACATCATAGATGTCAAACTTCTATTAATTCAGTTAATATTTATGTTGGCTTTTGTGGTGGTGACATAACTGTTTCCTCATTCTGAAATTATTTTTCAGTTAGAACCTTATGAAGAAATGATTGGGAATCATTGACAAAGATATTAAAGTTGTGCAACAACTAAAAATTACCCTTGAAATGCAGTATTTCAAAATAGAGTTAAAGCATGGTGAGCAGTGGCACATACAGCACAGATTTTTTAAAAATGAAAATGTATTTGGTTATTCAATGGTGCAATCTTAACTTCAGAAGTAGCTTTGGATTTCGGACCAAATGATTGGGACAAAGTAGCCCCACATAGGTTGATGGCCCTTAAATAAAAAGGTAATTTCACAAAACCAGTGATGTTTCATAGGCCCCTTTCAGAGTTTCCAGATATTATTTATTGCATTCATTATTCTTTTGGTATTATGTTTATTGTGCTAATTAAAATGTAACAACAATTGTATTAAAACATAAAATATGAGGTTCCCCAAAACAGTGAAAATGTATTGAAATTTGAATCTACAAACATAACATTGTGAAGTGGTGGTATTTTATGGAAGACAACATTAGGAGCAGGTAAGAGCTGCATCGGGGACCACACAAAGTTGACATCTCTGGAATGAAATTTGTTTGTTTGTTTGTTTGTTTGTTGTTTTAGGCAGAGTCTCGCTCCATCACCCAGGCCAGAGTGCAGTGGCGCGATCTCGGCTCACTACAAGCTCCACCTCCTGGGTTCACTCCATTCTCCTGCCTCAGCCTACAGGTGCCCGCCACCGTGCCCAGCTAGTTTTTTCGTATTTTTAGTAGAGACAGGGTTTCCCCGTGTTAGCCAGGATGGTCTTGATCTCCTGACCTCGTGATCCGCCCGTCTTGGCCTCCCAAAGTGCTGGGATTACAGGCGTGAGCCACTGGACCCGGCCAAAATGTTATCTTAAAGTGAGAATGTGTGGGCATTCCCACAGGGTACTACCCCTACAAAGGAAAGTGAGGAAATGCCTAATTGAGCTTAGAGCCTTATCATTGCCGTTGGTGGTATTCATGATGTTGTTGGTGTTTTTAATTTCTGTATTGATAAAGATTTTACAATTTTTATTCTGACACAAAAAGTAAAGTCTTAGTGTGATGTTTTATAACTAGTTTGGGGGACTTAACATATTCTTCCATTCTATTGTGCATTTGAGGATTACTGGGCTTCCCTTCTCTGGAAGCTTTTGGAAATTAAATCTTAGCCTGAAGACGCAGATTGTCTTGTGGAATAGCCATGCTTTTGTTCACTCTACTTCAACCACCACTCCTGGTTACCACCACTTCTACTCACTGGCAATCGTCTCTCTGCTATGGGATAGAGAATTTGAAATCTGTAACCTACTGGCACACCAATTCACTGAGTCTGCTTCCTTGTGGGAATTTATGAGGTGTCTATTTTTCTAGAAGACCAAAACAGATGGCACTACCGTTCCTAAGTTGAGTCAGGTCCATTGGTGTTTGCCATAACAAAAATATTTAAGTACAAATACTTATTGAGTACATTTATTCATGCAACATGTTATACAGTTGACATTCAGACTAAATTTCTCTCTTCACTTGAGTTTATAACCAAGTTTTACACTATAGCTTAAAATGGGAAGTCTACAAAATTCAGGAGTTTAAATTCAAAAAATGAATTTGTAAGCATTCTCAAGTAAAATTTCAAAACTTCATACTTATTTAATTCGTTGGTGTTTCTTTTAAATTTTATAGATAATGTATATTTTGTTTCTTGTTCATATAAGATGAAGACCCTTCCCCTAATGGGAGTTACTTAGTTGCAAACATGGAATTTAGAGTTTCAATGTTTGTTTCTATAGTTAAACGAGTTATATGTAAATTTGTTCAGTAGCTCAAAATGGATTACCTTCATGTTTTGGTTAATATGAAATGCTATGAGAATATTAAATAGTGAAGCTTATAATGATGCTATTAAACAAAGTTTTCTTTTTTGTTTAAAATAAGTTATAATTAAGAATATAACAATTTATATGAGTAGTACATGAATTCAAAATGTCCTAACTTCTTTCCAATATAATACATATGCCACAATCTAATTTATATATTCAGTTGAGTTTTCACAATTTTGTCAAGTTTAACATATGAAAATAAATTATTTTAGCATGTTTTAAAGTGTGTAGTGCAATAGGTTGCATGTAATAGATCATAAATTTACGTGTAAAATATATGTATTGAGTACTTGTTACAGGTGTTCAGTGCTTTCAAAGGTAATACATGATTCCTGAGTCCATAAGCTGATGAGGAATGTGAACTGCATGTTTGAAGGCAGGTGAAATTGGGAGAAGAAAGAACCATTTTTGTAGAAGGCAAAACTTAAGTAAATGCACAAAGGTTGAGAAACAAAGGGCATGTCGAAAATAACAGAACATGCCCCTAATATAAAGTGTATAGTATGGAGGAGTTAGAGATAAAATCTTTTTTTCACTTCTATTGGTTATTCATTTTGCACTAACCACACATAGTGAGGAAACATTATGCATCAACTGCACATAGTGAGAAAACTGGATTAAATCTAAGTTATATTTGGTGTATGTTCAAGGAATGTCTGGTGGAACTGGGAAGTCATGAAGAGGAGGTGGTGTAGCAGTGAACCAAAAGTCTATCTACTGAAGGGTGTCCCATATGGAGATTATATCTTGAGAAAGATGGAATCTGACTTATGCAAAGTCTCAACCATCAAGGAAGAATCAAGGCATTGAGCAGAGCACATTGTCTTTTACATTGTGTGCTTCCCAACCCAACTTGATGATATGCATGAGTCCTATAAAGCATGATGTGGCACAAAAAACTAAAAAAATATTTTGCCAACATCAATATTACTTAGAGAAGGAAGAAATGTGTATCAAGTTATCTAACAGAGCATAAAACACACACACACACACGAGTGTTATTTCATATTCTTTTAACCACAGACCAGACTACTACACCAGTGTGTGGTGACAGTGCCCAGCAGAATGATGAAAGAACCCTGCAGATGTAGTGGCATCCAAAGGAGGAGATGGTGGTAGCAAATACATTTTGTGATACCCAGTGGATGAAGTAAGGTGAGTCTGATAAGGCACTGCTGAGTGCCACATAAAGGAGTGGGAGGTCCTGTTGGGGATATGGTACTTAGCAGATGTGCAATACCCAGTTTGTATCCAGAAGAAGTCAGCAAATAGAAAATGTAGCAATCATCAGTGAACCCAGCCAAGAAGCAGTGATGGCTTGAGAGAACGAAGCTTTGCTTCACCTACATGTTAAGCTAGGATATTTGTTAGTAATACATATTCTGGTACTTCCAAATTAATCAATATATAAGGAAAGAACAATGAGATTAACATAAAAATTAAAACTATATATATACACACACACACACACATATATATATAAAACTATATATATAGTCATGAGGCATGACTACAATATACAAACAACATATTCACTGAATAAAAAGGAGAACATTTAAAGGCATTACTTATAATCTTACTACCAAGATACACTAATTCATACAGATTTTTCTACAGTTGTTCAAAGTACATAAAGAGGAGAAAAAGAAAAAAAAAAAACATATTTTAACCTGATTTTGTAACTTATAAGTAGCATGCATAATATCCTAAGTTAGGAAATAGAGACCCTCTCATTTATTATAAATATATTGTAGTCTATTTGCTCTCTAGCTAGCTAGTTAGTTAGCTATTTATTATTTGTGTGTGTGATGGTTAATACTGAGTGTCAACTTTATTGGATTGAAGAATACAAAGTATTGATCCTGGTTGTACCTTTGAGGGTGTTGCCAAAAGAGATTAACATTTTAGTCAGTGGGCCAGGGAAGGCAGATCCACCCTTAATCTGGTGGGCACAATCTCATCAACTGCCAGTGAATATAAAGTAGGTAGAAAAATGTGAAAAGGAGAGACTGGCCTAGCCTCCCAGCCTACATCTTTCACCTGTGCTGGAAGCTTCCTGCTCTCAAACATCAGACTCCAAGTTCTTCAGTTTTGGAACTTGGATTTGCTCTCCTTTCTCCTCAGCTTGCAGATAGCATATTGTGGGGCTCTGTGATTATGTAAGTTAATACTTAGTAAACTCCCCTTTATATATATGTACATAATCTGCCCACTGGGAAGATTTCCCTTCACCACTGTCCTTCAGGGATGTCCTTAAAAGGGGCTATAGTGCTACTGTTGTCCAATTTTGGGTGGACATATCGTGCAAAGCCATCTCTGAACCAGGCCTTAGTCTTCTTTTTCTCTGTCAACTGATCATAGGAAACTCCCCATGAGGCCATTGGTGCAGGCTGGGGAAGAGAAGGCTTCTACTATATATATATACGTATATATACACACACAAATATGTGTGTGTATATATAGAAGCCTTATATATACATATATGTATACATTACATATAACTCATATATACACATATATGTATATATGTATATATACACATATATACACGTGTGTATATTCACATAAATGTATATATAAGTTATGTATCCTATTAGCTCTGGCCCTCTAGAGAACCGTGAACAACATGGATTTTGGTATGAGGAGTGGTTCTACAGGAAAAGAATGTTAAGGATGGAGTTCTTTCATTTGGTTTTGGGATTCCTGGAGTTGGCTGCTTAATATGATTAGACCCCAAAATGCTAAGGACTCTACTTCTAATAGCATGGAGACCTATTAGATAGTCCTTAGATACTGCTAGCCCTTGGTGTGAACTGTTTAGAGAGTTATGCAAAATAAATGCATTTGACACTCCTGATTCACTGCTCATGAGAGACCAGGAGTTTAGTGACTCTATACATAATACCTTTGACCATATGTGGGGAACCAAGCAACATATTGAAGTTGGTTGGTTGCTCCTAAGTTTAGTGGACAAAGTGATGAAAGAAAAGGATGAACTCAGAGATTCTGTCTCCAGGCTTCAGAAGCAGATACTTAGCCTCAAATCTGCTGATGTTACCCTAAGTGAGAGGCTTATCTCCTGCAGAGAAGTAGCTGAAATTGTGGAAAAACAGACACAGATTCTTATGCTAATGGGTGACCTGCAACAAAAGATGCATGCACAGGCTTGCCAGGTATCAACTGTTGAAGTGAGTACATTAATTGGGAAAGAACGGGACTCGGCAACTTGGAATGGGGATGTGGAGGAGGACCCTGATGAAGCTGGGGGCACTGACTTTATAAAATCTGATGAAACTTTTTGCCAGAAGGAACATCTTCCCCATCCCCAGTAGTGGAAACATTCCCTCCTTGACCCATGCTGCCATTAGACTTTCCACCCCTCTGTCTGAGGAGATAAACCCTGCACTGCCTGAGGCAACAGTGATGGCCTTCCCAGAGGCAGCTGCCAGACAAAATAATGTTGATTCTCCTCAGGAGCCATACTCAACACCCCTGTTTACTTCTAGACCCATAACTAAAGTCCCAGTGGGTCCCTGGAGGTGAGGTTGATACGAGGTGCACTACACTCAAAAAGAACTGTTTGAGTTCTCTAATCTATATAAACAGAAATCTGGAAAACAGTCATGGGAATGGATATTAAGGGTATGGGATAATGATGGAAGAAACAGAGTTGGATCAGGCTGAATTTATTGATTTGACCCTACTAAGTAGGGACACTGTGTTTAATGTTGCAGCTCAGGGAATTAAAAAAGGTTCTAATAGTTTTTTGCTTGGTTAGTTGAAATATGAATTAAAAGATGGCCCAATGTGAGTGAGCTGATCTCCTTGGTTTAATGTAGAAGAAGGGATCCAAAGGCTTAGGAAGACTGGGATAGTGGAGTGGATTAGTCACTTTAGACCTACTAATCCCAGGTGGGAGGGTCCAGAAGATATATCCTTGACCAATGTCATGCAAACTAGATTTGTGAGGGCAACACCTGCATCTTTGAAGGGTCCTGTAATTGTTGTTCTCTCTCTGTCAGATCTCACAATGGGAACCAGAGTCACTCAAATACAAAGCTTAAATACAGTGGGAGTAATTGGATCCCGAGGTAGCAGGGGCCAAGGGGTGGCAATAAACCATCAAGGACAAGGTGAGCATAGCTACCATAATGGACAGCAGAGGCAACATGGCAATAAGAATAGCCTGACTCATGTAGCTCTGGTATTGATTGATTAGTCATGGTGTTCCTAGAAGTGAAATTGATAGGAAGCCTACTGCATTTCTACTTAATTTATGCAAGCGGAAAACTTCTAGGTCAAATGGACAAATACTAATCTGAATTATGAAATCAAGAGAATGATGGCACCTCAATCAATTTCCAGACCTGAGCCAGTTTATAGATCCAGAACTTCTTGAATGAAGGGGAGGCCAGGTTCCCTTGAGAAAGGACTGCACTGTATTACTGACAATTTATGTAGTGAATCTTTCTCCCATTCATCTCCAAGACCACCTCTAGCCTTTTACCAAGGTAACTGTGCATTGGGGAAAGGAAAATGATCAGACATTTCAGGGACTACCAGACACTAGCTCAGAGCTGACACTGATTCTGGGGAACCCAAACCATCATTGTGGTACTCCAATTAAAGAAGGGGCTTATGGAGATGACGTGATTAATGGAGCTTTAGCTCAGGTCAGACTTACAGTGGGTCCAGTGGGTCCCCAGACTCATTCTGTGGTCATTTCCCCAATGCCAGAATGCATAATTGGTATATACATACTTAGCAGCTGGCAGAACCCCCACATTGGCTACCTGACTGGTAGGATGAAGACTATTAGGGTGGGAAAGGCCAAATGGGAGCCATTAGAGCTGCCTCTACCTAGAAAAATAGTAAATGAAAAACAATATTGCATCCCTGGAGGGACTGCAGTGATTAGTGCCACCATCAAGGACTTGAAAGACACAGGAGTGGTGATTCTCACCACATCCCCGTTTAACTCTCCCATTTGGCTTGTGCAGAAGACAGATGGATCTTGGAGAATGACAGTGGATTACTGTAAGCTTAACCAAGTGGTGACTCTAATTGCAGCTGATGCACCAGGTGTAGTTTCACTGCTTGAGAAAATTAACACATCTCATGGTACCTGGTGTATAGCCATTGACTTGGAAAATGCCTTTTTCTCCATTCCTTTCCATAAGGCCCACCAGAAGCAATTTGCCTTCAGCTGGCAGGGCCAGCAATGTACCTTTACTGTCCTACCTCAGGGATATACCAACTCTCTGGCTTTGTTTCATAATCATATTTGGAGGGACCTTAATCACTTTTCACTTCTGCAAGACATCACACTGGTCCATTACATTGATGACATTATGCTGATTGGATCCAGTGAGCAAGAATTAGTAAACACACTGGATTTATTGGTGAGACATCTGCATGCCAGTGGCTGGGAAATAAAATTGACTAAAATTCAGGGATCTTTTACCTCAGAGAAATTTCTAGGTGACCAATGGCTGGGGTCTGTCAAGATACTCCTTCTAAGGTGAAGGATAAGTTGCAGCACTTGGCCCTTCCTACAACCAAAGGAGAGGCACAATGTCTAGTGGGCCTATTTGGATTTTGGAGGTAACACATTCCTTATTTGGGTGTGAAGCTCTGGCTCATTTATCAAGTGACCCAAAAGGCTGCCACTTGTGAGTGGGGTCCGGAACAGGAGATGGCTCTGCAACAGGTCCAGGCTTCTGTGCAAGCTGCTCTGTTACTTGGGCCATATGACCCAGCAGATCCAATGGTGCTTGAGGTGTCCATGGCAGATAGGGATGCTGTTTAGAGCCTTGGGCAGGACCCATAGGTGAATCACAGCAGAGGCCCCTAGAATTTTAGAACAAGGTCCTGCCATCTCCTGCAGATAACTGCTTTTCTTTTGAGAGACAGCTCTTGGCCTGTTACTGGGCTTTGGTTGAAACTGAACGTTTAACTATGGGTCATTAAGTCACCATGTGACCTCAACTGCCTGTCATGAACTGGGTACTTTCTGATCCATCTAGCCATAAAGTGGAGCATGCACAGCAGCATTCCACCATCAAATGGAAGTGATATATACGTGATCGGGCTCTAGTAGGTCCTGAGGGCATAAGTAAGTTACATGACGAAGTGGCTCAATTGCCCAGTCTCTACTCCTGCCACCCTGCCTTCTCTTCCCCAGCCTGCACCAATGGCCACATGGGGAGTTTCCTATAATCAGAGGAAGAGCACCCTAGGGCCTGATTCAGAGATAGCTCTGCACAACATGGCCACCTGAAAGTGGCCAGCTGCAGCACTACAACCCCTTTTAGGACATGCCTGAAGGACAGAGGTGAAGGGAAGTCTTCCCAATGGGCAGAACTTCGAGCAGTGTACCTGGTTGTGCACTTTGCATGGAAGGGGAAATGGCCAGATGTGCAATTATATACTGATTCAAGGACTGTAGCCAGTGGTTTGGCTCGACGGTCAGGGATTTAGAGGAAGCATGATTGTAAAAATGGGTGACAAATAAATTTGGGGAAGAGGTATGTGGATGGACCTCTCTAAATAGTGAAAAACTGTGAAGATATCTGTATCCCATGTGAGATCTCAGCAACAGGTGACCTCAGCAGAGGAGGATTTTAATAATCAAGTGGATAGGATGACCCGTTCTGTGGACACCACTCAGCTCTTTCCCCAGCCACCACGTCATCGCCCAATGGGCCCATGAAAAAAGTGGCCGTGGTGGCAGAGATGGAGGCTATGCACGGGCTCAGCAATATGGACTTCCACTCACCAAGGCTGACCTTGCGACAGTCACTGCTGAGTACCCAAACTGCCAGCAGCAGAGACCAACACTAATCCCTCAATATGACACTATACCTCAGGGCGATCAGCCAGCTACCCGGCAGCAGGTTGATTATACTGGACATCTTCTATCATGGAAAGAGCAGAGATTTGTCCTCCCTGGAATAGACACTTACTCCGGATATGGGTTAGCCTACACTGAACGCAATGCTTCTGCCAAGACTACCATCCGTGGACTCACAGAATGCCTTATCCATCATCATGGTATTCCACACAGCATTGCCTCTGAGCAAGGCACTCAACTTTACTGCTAAAGAAGTGAGCAGTGGCCTCATGATCATGAAATTCACTGGTCTTACTATGTTCCCTATCATCTTGAAGCAGCTAGATTGAGAGAACATTGCAATGGCCTTTTAAAGTCACTATTACACCACCAACTAGGTGACAATACTTTGCAGGGCTGGGGCAAAGTTCTCCAGAAGGCCATGTATGTGCTGAATCAGCATTCAATATATGGTACTGCTTCTCCCATAGCCAGGATTCACAGGTCCAGGAATCAAGGGGTGGAAGTGGGAGTGGCACCACTCACCGTTACCCCTAGTGATCCACTAGGAAAATTTTTGCTTCCTGTTCCTGCGACATTATGTTCTGCTGGCCTAGAGGTCTTAGTTTCCTAGGGAGGTACTCTGTCACCAGGAGACACAACTCCATTGAACTGGAAGTTAAGATTGCCACCTGGATACTTTGAGCTCCTCCTACCTTTAAGTCAACAAGCTAAGAAGGGAATTACAGTGTTGGCTGTGGTGATTGACCTGGACTATCATGATGAAATCAATCTACTACTCCGCAATGGAGGTAATGAAGAGTATGCATGGAATATAGGACATCCATTAGGGTGTCAGTATTACCATGCTCTGTGATTAAGGTCAATGGGAAACTACAACGGCCCAAACCCAGCAGGACTACAAATGGCCCAGACCCCTCAGGAATGAAGGTTTGGGTCACTCCACCAGGAAAAATACCACGGCCTGCTGAAGTACTTGCTGAAGGCAAAGGGAATACAGAATGAGTAGTGGAAGAAGGTAGTCATCAATACAACCATGTGACGAGCTGCAGAAATGGAAATGGTTTCATCATATTGGCCAGGCTGGTCTCAAACTCCTGACCTCGTTATCTGCCCACCTTGGCCTCCCAAAGTGCTGGGATTACAGGCGTGAGCCACTGCGCCTGGCCTGTTCTTTTTTATTTGCAGTCTTCGAATGCCATGCTGGAATTGCTAAGTATTTGTTTGATGATTTGTCTCTTATAATAGACATTTATTTTAGGGGAGCTTTTGGCCAATGTTCAGGAAATTTTCCTTTTCCTTTCCAGAGCAAAATCAATGAATAAGTTTCACATAATATAGTAAGTGGATCTTTCTGATATCTCTATTTATTGTATTAAGACAATATTGAAATATAATCGTGTATTACATGTTTCTCAGACTTCTGGTCAAAGCTCACAGGAGCAGTTGACTGAAAGAAATGCATTCAGTCCCATGGACATGATCTGGCTGATGCCACTAGAGATGATTGGCAGTGGTCACTGGTAATGTAAGTTTGTTTTACTACAAAGTATCAATTCTTGGAAAATTCTCATTACAAAGAGCAAGGCATAAAAATCAAATAACAATTTATGCATCTTACTGTAAATTATTTAAATTATTCTATGAAAAAGCAACAGCCTAAATTGTGCTCTTCTAGTGACAGATGAAGAAACATTGTCACACAGCAAAAAGCGAAACCCTTGACCCACTGAAACAAGGTCACTCAAGAACCCCCTAGCAAAACAATACAGGTCACTATACTCAACATGCATATCCCTTTTGGTTTTATTAAAAATTTTAAACATGTTTGTTTCTATTATTCATTTTCACAATCCATGTGGTTCAAAGATAATTGAAAAACTGGACTCCATTTTTAGGTTCAACAAGTCAGAAAAAGAAAGAAAAGAAAAAAGTATTACAACTTATCTTGCTAGTTCTTCATTTAGATAAATTAGGCCTGTGGTTGTAATTTAAACCACAACCTCAAGGAAAGAGTGTTCATAGTTTCTTGAAAAGTACTTTAGGTATAGGAGAGAAATGGGAGAATTCTAAGCAAATGGTGGCAGCAAAGTAGTTTTGGAATCTCCCTGAATCCTATCTTCCCCAAATTAATGAAGAAACCAGAAAATTAGAACTAAAATTTAGAGATAGCATCACAAAGCAAACAAAACACTGTATTATGCCCCATGAACCCCAAAATAAGAGAAGATGATGGCTCACCATAGCTGCACAATCTTCATGGCATAGAAATTGTGTGGGAGGGAGTGGAGGAAAGTCTAAGAGATATGCTACAGCCCTCAGAGCTCCTAAACCCCTAACTAGCAGTCTGTACACAAACTAACCACAAAAGAAATGCTACAAAGGCTGTCTCATGCCTTTCATCCCAGCACTTTGGGAGGCCAAGGTGGGAGGATCACCTGAGGTCAGTAGTTCAAGACCAGCCTGGGCCTGGCCAACATGGTGAAATCTCGTCTCTACAAAAAATACAAAAATTAGCCTGGCATGATGGGGGGTGCCTGTAGTCCCAGCTACTCAGGAGGCTGAGGCAGGAGGATTGCTTGAACCTGGGGGGAAGTTGCAGTGAGCTGAGACTGCACCATTGCACTCCAGCCTGGGTGACAAAGTGAGACTCTTGTCTCAAAAAAAAAAAAAAAAAAAAAAAAAAAGAGAGAGAAACACTACATGCAAAGGAAAGAGAAGATCCTCCTAAAAGTGAAGGAGGAGAGGGAGAAAACAGAAAGTAATATTTTTATCACTTCATGAAAACAACAGAAGAGGGAAATTTAAAGATGTTAAGCTAGAAGTTATCTTGGCCCAATTCTTCCTAAATGTGCAAGAAAACTTGGATAACTTAAAATGAATTTCAGACAATATTCTGTTCTTTGACTTTTACTCAAAGTTATCATAAGAAAAAAAAGGCAGAGTAATTATCCCACTGATAAAAGCAATCTAAAATGATAGATGAAAATTGTAGTCTAATATTTCAAATGTAGCTAAATAAGATGAAGGAAACGACAGAAGCTACAGAAAGACCAAACAAATCAGAATTAGAAAAAAAATTCTCAAAAAAAGAAAGCTAAAGAAGTCAAAAAATAATAATTAATTGTACTAAGAAATGAAGACTAAAATACAAGTATCATTTCAACATAGAAGATGCCTTAGAAGAAATTGAAAAAGCAAAAGATGAGGCTTTTATAAAAATGAATAAATGAAAAAAGCAATAAATTTAGAAAATGTACAAATATATTTTAATGCTATAATTAAGAAAACTTTCTGGCAATTTAGTGGAAAAATTTACACTAAAATGTTATACCACATTTCTTGGAATTTCAACCCCAAAAAATCAAAGTCAGGATATGTTTTTCTGAAATTATTTAAGCTTGAGGAGAGGAAAAAACTTGTCTTTAGACATTTCTACAGCAATGCTTTGTGCTAGAAGACAGTACATTATACAAGTTAATGTACTCAATGACCAGAAATGTGAGTCAAAGATTTTATAGCTCACAAATGGATCTTCACATATAAAGGAAACAGAAAAAAATGGCTGAACACACAAAAGCTTAGAAAATGTGTTTGTTGTAATATTGCCAAAGAATCTACTAAAATACAAACTGGGGCAACAAAGATGACAGTGGTGATACTGGCATAAGGACTTGCACCGAGTATTAAATGGGTAACATTCTACAGTAATAAAATTGAATTGTAATTGTAATGGATCCAGAACATTTAATGGCTACATGTCTTTACAATGTAAAAGTAATAGGGGAACGGGTATTGGGGAAGAGTATATGAAAACATAAATAAGCACCAGATCACTTTACAGGAAATAGCTGGGAATAAGATATTACTTGAAATTAGTTATCGAGGAAGAGGGATGGGGAAGAGAGGTTATTAGCTAATAAGAAAGGGTATCAGCTAATCTTATTCACAGTAGAAAACCCAAGGAATATAGCACCTTCCCCCACAAAAGAGAGAACCCACAGTTATTATTCAATAGTATTCAATATAACAGCAATCATGAGCATAAAATAAAAACAAAAAGCCTTTTCAGTATCAACAGTCAAACCAAAAATGAACATTAGGAGGTAGACCACAGAATGGAGGGCTATATAAATAAAACACACTCACACAACCACACATACACACCCCACATCACATTATATGATACAATTCTAGACAACTAAAGCTAAATTTTGCAAATGTGCTTAATAACTTTTAAAGAGAAAGTGTAAACATTTTCATATTGACTAACAAAGCAAAATTCAACATTACACATTAGGAATAAAAAAAGAAATTCATAAAGATTTTAAAAATAAGCAAGCCATAACAGGCAAATACAAATAAAAAAAAAATCACAATATTGATATCTGTCAACATTGTATAATTAAGACTAGAAAGCATTAAAAAAGATATAAAAGGTGATATAATAAGGCTAAAGTCTAAAGTTTACCATGAATACCAGTTATTCATACTTGTGAATACAATTAAAACAGTGATAGTTCTCATAATAAAAACATGTATGGAGAACAAGAAATCAAAACTTACTGGGAAACTTTAAAACACCTTTTTCAGTTTCAGGCAGATGCAATGTTAAAAAAAATTAGAAACATCATAGAAAACCTAAATTATAGGCCGGGCGCGGCGGCTCACGCCTGTAATCCCAGCACTTTGGGAGGCCGAGGCGGGCGGATCACGAGGTCAGGAGATCGAGACCATCCTAGCTAACACGGTGAAACCCTGTCTCTACTAAAAATACAAAAAATTAGCCGGGCGAGGCGGCGGGCGCCTGTAGTCCCAGCTACTTGGGAGGCTGAGGCAGGAGAATGGCGTGAACCCGGGAGGCGGAGCTTGCAGTGAGCCGAGATCGCGCCACTGCACTCCAGCCTGGGCGACTAAGCGAGACTCTGTCTCCAAAAAAAAAAAAAAAAAAAAAAAAAA